>NW_006159882.1:843205-883065 GCF_000334495.1 Tupaia belangeri chinensis
GAGAGAGAGAGAGAGAGAGAGACAGCACCAAGCTCGGGCTCAGTGTGCTCAGGAAGGTCTCTGGACTTGAACCTGGAACCTTAACATGTGGGAATACTGCAGAGAGCATCATGTTTTAACACCATGCTGCTGTCTGATGCTAAGATACTAGAGTATCTTCATTGGCTCAAGGTGGCTTTATCGTTGTCCAAGAACATGCTGATTGAAGTTAGGTGACATTCCACCTCAATATTTAATTCAGTTGGTCATGGTAGTTAATGTGATTATTCAAAGTCAGCATTAAATATGACGTTGGAAATTACTAGCTATGTGATCTTGGCTAAAGTCGTTGTGCTTCAGTGTCCTCATCTGTAAAATGATGATGATGATGATGACGATGATAAGTTTCTCACAGTTTTTTTTTATGAAGAATGAAGAATACCACAAATGCTGAAAATAATATTTGTCACACAGCAAACACTGAAAAAGGTTAGTTTTTATTACTCTTCTGTCTTACACCAGGTACTCATATTACTCATATTACTTGATAAATGCTTATATTCTATCACACTCACATGTGAGTGTGTGTGCTCATGTACACACACACACACACACACACACACACACACACACACACACAAAACTCAAATGATATCCCTTCCATAGTTACCCCTAAAAGTACAATCTCAATATGTGTAGATTTCCAAATGGCATTTCATAAATGGGCACCAAAAATTCTCTCCAGTGAAAGAGAGAGAGTCAAATGCCAAAAAGCAATGAAATAATATGAAGGCTAAAACATTATCTGACATAATCAGGCGGCAGAGAGTGAAGGCCAGGATAGGTTTCCAGCTGTACATTTGGTGCCCTTTCCCCCTCGTCACAGGGTGAGTTAAGGTGGAGTGTCATCCTTAACTTTGAAGTTTGCTGCTTTTGTCAGTTTGTGTCACAACCTTAACATTATTTAAATGCACTTTTTTGTATTTAATATTCATATTCAGGTGTTCAAACCATAATTTCTGTTAGTAAAAGTGACATTTCTTAAAGTTCATTATTTTTTCCACATAGAAATCTCAGACATTAAAAAAAAACAGACTTTAAATAATAGAACAGAAGTGTCTTCAGGCTAACAGCCACCCTTACGATTTGTCATTTTAGTACTTGAGTACTTGGAAGAAATAAGTTTGATAACACCCGGGTCTTTTAGCATTGTGATTAGGAGCTCGGCCGTCAGAACAGCGTGTCCTAGGCAGCCCTTCACATTCAGTGGAGAGCTTATATAGACTGTGTTGCTTTGACTTTTTTTGCCTGACATTTTCCAGCCAAGATGCACTATATAAAATGTCTGTTAAATTTGCCAAGGATTTCAGGTTATCACAGCAATGTATCTTGATGATAATCAAGAATGTGGCAACAATTTTATGGCATCCATCTGTGGGGTTTACGTAAAGTATTCAACTGAATTCCTCCAAGTAATTCATTTAAAAAAAGCAAAATGAGCAATTCTTATTTCTCGAAGACAGAGAAGAGAAATTAGATTTGGCGAAATGTGCCAGAAGAAATATCAGAAAACAATGAACCACAAGAAGGTCTTTCTGGTCAGATTTTATTGCACCTATAAAACATTAGTTTTGTCTCTTTCTTTTAATACAACACATGTTTCCTGAAAGTTCATCAAAGGAGTATAACATACTGTTCCAGATATAGCTAATGGCATTGAATATAAGACCATTTCAGAAAATCATGATATTTTTCCACTATTAGAGTTTGAAAAATACCATTTATCGTTATTCATGTCAGTTTACAATAATGTAGAAAAAAGGAAAGAAAATAAATAAATAAATAATACAAGTTATCAAATTACATCATTTTAAAAATGTAGCAAAATTCCCATCTTTAAATGTAGAAAATTCCCATCTCACAGTCAGTTTTAGCAGCCTATTATGCTTATTTATACTGAACTCTTACCAGATAGTTTGCATTCATTTTTTAGTTAGAAAGAATGCATCATCAAGTAGGGATTTGAGGGAAAATATCAGTCAATTTTATACTGATCTGAGCTAAACTATTACAGTTGTACCAACCTTAAGAAAATTTGGCATCATCTAAAACTCCAAATAAAATTGTTAAACTATGCATTGAACATTTAAGTAAGAACAATAAAGGAACTTTTACTTTCAGTATTTATTCTAAACAGTAAAAAAGAATACTAATAAAGATTCATTATATATAACTTCTCCGAAACACCTAAAAGTATCAGTATTATATTGCTAAGAAGTTACAGTTTCTTTTCTTTTTCTTCTTCTTTTTTAAGTTGCTGGAGGGCAGGTGCACTCACCAGGGAAAGACGGAAACACGGGGGAAGAAAATATCCCCCAAACTGGGCATTGTTATACTGCAATTCCTTCTCCTTTGTTTCTACATCTTTTCAGCATTTTGGGCCCACATGTACATATGTCTGCTGTACTTTTCAAGCCACCAAAGCCAGGATTCAAACCAAGGCTGTCTGTGTGGAATCTGGCTTCTTCTCTTAATCAGTAGCTTACAGGACTGGCCAAAGACATGATGGGATTCCAAGACCTGTGCAAACCATAGAAAAATTAATTCAATAAAAATATTTTACAGAAGAAAGTAGAAGATACATTAAAAAAATAATTTCTAGGCCAGCATGGGGCATGTTGGTTAAAGGCCTTGTATTCCCACATGATCAACTGCAGTTTGAGTCCCAGACCTGGCGGCTTGCTTTCTTGCTTTCCCTTGCTCTATCTCTGTCTCTCTCTGGTCAAATTAAAAAATAATAGTAACAGTCTCACTCCTTAGTATCTAAGGACAGAAGAACACTTAATCGGAAAAGTGCTTGCACATCGATGTTTATTGAGGCACTATTCACAATTGCTAAGTCATGGAAACAACCCAAATGCCCTTGATCAGATAAATGGATAGAAAAACTGTGACACATATACTCAATGGGATACTTTTCAGCCATAAAAAAACAACAAAACCCTAGCTTTTGACAGGAAGTGGATGAATATGTAAGATTTACTACAGAGTGAAGCAAGACAGGCTATGAAGTAGAGGCATTGTATGTCCCCACTTAATATGTACTGAGTGTCTACACTCTATGACTGAAACTAATTGACTAAAGGATATAGAAACACAGTATATAGATGTAAATACCAGATATAGTGTGTGTAAAAGAGGAGGGTCTGAGGCCATTTAGAAGAAAAATAGGGAGGCAAAGCATCAATGGCACAAAGAAATGCGGTATTATCTGTTGAAGATATTTTGTAGTTTTATCAATTGTACTAGGGAGAAATGTTCACTTGTTGAAATATCCATTTTGTAAGACAAGTAATAATGTGATTGAATGTATAAAAGAAAATGAAATGAAAAAAATAGTAACAAATTCCAGCCAATAAATTGGGGTAACAATGTAGTTTAATCTTGTAATTGGTTAACAATATTTGACCATAGTTTAATTCTTGGAGTAAAATATGGATGAAAAGAGAGATGTTTAGGTAATATCCAGACTCACCTAATTTTTTATATGATTTACACAGTAGTGCTCATATTATGTGATGTAAGCTTAATTGTAGACTAAGTTTTTTTTTAAATCTATGTATGTATGTACGTATTTAATGATTTGATGTTTTTTAACATAGGGCATATGCACTTGCCAGAGACGGTGAGAGGGGAAGTGAGAAATCACACCCCCAAAGGGAATGGACATACTACAATTCCTTCTCCTTCATCCTGCTCTTGAAATTTTAGGCACACATGCACATATGCTTGATATGATTTTTCAAGTTATAGCATCTGGGACTTGAACCACAGTCAGCCATGTGGGAGTCCAGTGCTTTAACCATCAAGTCACCCGCTGGCCCCTATTTCAGTTTTAAACCTTAAAAATTCAGCAAAAACAGTTGATCTTCAAACAGTGAAATTCAGATTAAATAGTTTGAAATGAATTTATGTCATCCTTCTCAAAAACAACTAACTCTATTAATTATGGAGCTAACCAGGTTGATAATCCCATTACTCAACTTTCCTTTTCTAAAGTTTTTCTTTTTGTCATAAGGTATGTGTATTGGCCAGAGAGAAGCAGAGAGACAGCGAGAGGAAAAGTGAGAGATCATTCCCCAGGGAAGATGAGTATGCTACAATCCCTTCTCCTCTGTTCTCCTGGAATTTTGGGCATGCTCACACTCCCTGTGTGTATTTCAAGCTGCCAAGTCTGTAACTCAAACCATGCCTTTACCACTGTGCCACCTGCTGGCCCCAATACCGTTGCTTTTAACACATTTTGTTGAAGCAAGAAAACAAAGCAGCCCCCCCCCCATATATCTTCTTTTAAGCTTCCACCCCTTGCAGTATGTGTTCAAAACCTGTGAATATAATTTGTTTATATTAATAGCTTTAGCTTAAGCTCTTCTGAGGATTTTTTTATTGGTCCATTTTTACCTTAATATCACCAATTTCTCCAAATTTCATTTAAAATTTCTCATTGTGATTCATGAATGGATGGTATTAAGATGTTATGGACCAAAGGTACTGGCACCATTGAAGAAAAAAGGTGAGAAATGTCAGGAATTTGTTTCCCACAAAATTTATTTGGCTTTAGGAAACCCATGTGATAAACAACTCCTTCACATATTGAGTTTCTAATAAAGTCTCAAAAAAAAAAAAAACTGATGTTTTTGTGATCTAGTGAGACCCGATGGCATGAAATGATGTGCTATTTTAATAAATTAGAATATGAAATTAAATTATCACCCAGTTTCTGGTAAGACATAGAAAAGGATGATGGGTTATTAAGCTTCTTCTGAGAGTAACTTAGTTGTGTTAACAGCTTATGCTTTTGTTATGAAAAATGACTTCATGCAGATTCAAATATTCTCAGCATATAAGAAAATAATATCAATGGTTAAATAGATCTAGAGAGAACTTGCCATTGCTTTTCCCTTTTCCCTGTAATGATGTAAGAAAAGGTAAACAAGGCAGGGGAAATATCGAGGAGGGGGAGGGCACAGAGATATTGTAGTACAGCAAACTTCTAGGATAGGAAGAAAGAAGAGAGAACGGTTGTTATTTCTATTACTATAGTTCCCTGAAATCCCTTAGTTCTTTTCCCATTTTGTTATTTTTAAAAATATATCTAATATCTTATCATTTTCATGTCTGTAGCTTCTATTTGAGAACTTGAGTAGGTTTTAATAGAAGTATATAAGGTGTAGGTTTGCACCATTCCACTTTTATTAAGTCTCTAAACAGAATTAAATAACAATGACTCTGGACTTATGGAAGCCAATAAGAATTAGTAATTGTGTTTTATTAGAGATTTAAAATATCAGATACCTTATTTTGTTCCAGTATAGCAAGCAACTGTCCTTTGGAGCAACAAAACTGGACTCTCAATGAGCAAAGTTAATTGTGTTAATGGTTGATATATGGTAAGCAATCCAACATGTGAAGCAATATGTTGAGAGTATGTAATAAGTAGGTTTGGATTCAAGTTGGACTGAAGGATTTAATTATTGGATTAGATAGAAGTCACCTGTGTGATGATCAAAACTTTACATACAGAGTAATTATTCAATAATCAATCTGTTTTCAGATGCAAAACAATGTAACTATTTTCATTTTCTGTTGAAATAGTAATTAGTTTCTTTAGGGCTCATCTCACCTAGAAAGATGATTTTACTTAATGATAAACTGAAAGGCACATTTAGCCTATGATTAGCAAAAACATTTTGTAGCATGGACAGCGCATCAGAACCTTTTTTAGAAGGAAAAAAAAAAACACCTTCATAATTTTAATTATGAAAAAGATTTCTATTTCCATGGTAATTACTTGTGGTAATTACTTTAACCACTTGGCATTTAGCTTCTATGTGATAGCACCTGCCACTTATGGTCTCCATAAGTTGGCTTTGCCATTATGCTTTATATTTAATGTTAAAGTTTCCATCCAATTGACTTTAAATTTCATTATGACTGTTGTCCCTTCTTGGTTTTACTGCCTTTGCTTTTGAGTATCTGGTAGTTGTGATACAAAAATGAGTTGATTAATTGTATTCTAATTACAAAGCCCCCAAAGAGATAAATACCTATAATTGATAAGACAAACAATAATCTTTAATAAGTGAATTCATTCCTTAAACATCTTTGCCAAGAACATAATACATAAATCCTAAATCCTATTCTAAATCCTACCAATAAGAAATAAGAGAATTAGTAAGCACCATCAAAAGAGTTAGCAGAAAAGCTTTTTAAAAAAGTAGTAAGATTCAAGATAGCCATACACATGGCAGATGTGACTATCAGGGCACGTATACGTGGGTGTGCAAGACTGATGATATCCTGTTTGGATCAGCTTTCTTTTGGTGCTGCAGTCACACTCATCCTTGATGTCATAAAATGCCATCTCAGGCATTATTCAAGTTATTTTAAATAAAATATTTGGAACTGGGGACACTCTGTAATGCCCCAAACTGATGCTGACTATATCCAGCAATCTAGCAGTCCAATCTGTAGTGACGTCTTGAAATCCAAATGTTCTCTGTTCTGATGCCTCACACAAGTCAGGAGGATGTTTGCCAGGTTTAGGAGTACTGGCTCTGCTATTCGGGGAATCTTTCAAAGCCTACAAAGTCACCTGTCGGACATAGATTGCGAGTGAGGCTTCGTTCCTCCGCCATCTGGAACAAGCCGACTTGTGTCTCACTCTGTGAATCTACCAATGCATCCTGCCATTCATCCCTCGCACTCTTTCCTCTCTCCTACCCTTCCCTGCTGTGTGCTTCCCTTTCTTCCTCTCCAGCCTGGTTCCCTCCACAGCATCTAGTTTCATCTCAATAAACTTAGGCTTTACAGAGAGGAGAAAGAGCTCTTGATTCAGATTGTTTTCCATTTTCTGTTTGCAAAACTCAGTAGATAAACCACAGAGAATGCACACAAAATATCTTAGTGAATTACAGTGACACTAGATATAATCATTAGCTGAGAAGTCAGTATTTATGATTTATATTGTCTAAGACAAGAAATTCCAAACTTTAGTGAGTGCAGTTGGGGAGAAAACATTAGCATTTCTGCTTTCTACATTACATGAATTTTTAAACTTGAATTTTTTGAATGTTTTATATGTACATATTAGTACAATAGTAAGTATAAGTATAAATTGAATTTACAAATAAATAAATAAATAAATGTGTTGTGAACAGGAACTTATTTTTTTTAAAAATTTTTACTTTTTAGAGTTTTTTGCTATAGGGCACGTGCGCTCACCAGAAAGACAGAGATAGAAAGCGAGAAATCACCCCCCAGGGGGGATGGCCACACTGCAATCCCTTCTCCTTCATTCTCCTCTCAGGATCTTGGGCATGCACGCACACGTGCCCAGCGTGAGTTTAAGCCACTGAGTCCAGGACTTGAACTGCGGTCGACTACATGGGAGTCCAGCAACATAGCCATTACGCTAACTGCTGGTCCCAGGAACTTAAAACTTTTTATCCACAGGGTTCCTGATTAAAAAACGGTGAGGACAACTGATCTAAGAAATTATAATATGGTTTAGTTTGACAGTTATGTAAGTACCCAGCACATATAAAACAAGGGAGTAAGTATTTCAGGAGACACAGAATATTAAAAAAAAAAAAATCTGATGTTTTGTATAGTTTAAAATTTAATAGGGGAATTAGAAAATGAAGTTCATGTCTGTACCACAGTTCTGTCCTGTAAAAAAAGAAAAGAAAAGAAACAAAGATTTTCCTAAAATAATCCTATTATAAGATCTCAAAAGAAGAAAGGTGACATCTAGTGTGTATTTGTACAGTGAGGAGGATGGGTAGGTCATGGATTAGGAAAATTTCAGGTGGTACTTTTAGGCTAGGGGAAGGAACATAGGGTAGGTATCACCTGTGATAAATTATGAGGGACGGTAACTCAGGTTAGGAATCTTCAAACATGAAGGTCTTTGGGCACCCACGATGATACATGAAGAATTTTCAGGATGTGCTCAGTCATCAATATCTTTAAAGAAACAAAATTGCAGATTCTTAACTTTCACATGTTTTCTTTCTTAAAACAGATCAGCCTGCTTTTAAAATTCTCAGGAATGCACACTAAGGGCGTGTGTTCCAGAATCTGTTTTTTTCCCCTTTACACAACATTGCCCTCTGTAGGTGGGGGAGAAATCACTGATTATAAATGAAAATGTTTTGATGACTCCAGATTGGTAAGTTTTACTGCTCAAAAGAAAGGCAGAAGACACAGAATGTTAATGAGAAGAATGCACGAAACATCACAACTGCTTGTAAAACCCAGAATAGTAATTAATGTGGACTGCTAAACTTGTCCAAGAATTCAAGGATATAACAGTAATAACTTTAACAACTAAAATATTTATAGTGCTTTAAAGAGTCTAGAGCTTTCATATGTATTATCTCACTTGTTTTCTAGCATCTTAGTGAGGCCTATACTACACATTTCTGGATTACATTAGAAGAAACTATGTCTCAAAGAACTGGTGTAACTAGACAAAGATTATATATGCTGATACAGAGGAACTGTAATTGAAACAAAAATGAGAGGTTTTTGGAATATATCGTATGTTCCTTCCATACGACTACTTTGTCTTTTTGTGCTCTCCTTGCATGTTTGCAAGGAATATTGAGTAAGCTGGGTAAGAATGAAGTTGAAAATAGTTAACTGATCCACCCTGAAATATAGGATACAAACTCGATCTTGATATTTTGAAAAATATCTCTATTCTTACTTCCAAAGTGCAATCTACAGATCAGCTAAAATAGCTTGTTAGAAACAGACTCTCAGGCCACCGACTCAGATAGGGAATCAGAACTTGCCTTTTTAAAAGATTCCAGAGGTTTCATTAATGTTTGAGAAGTACTAGTATAGATGACACAGCAAATCTCTCAGCCAGGTGAAGTAGCTTGTATGGCATTTACAACACTGGATTCATTAGTGAATGGTTCAAATAGTTGTCTCAATATTAGAAATTCTGTTTGTTATCCATAAAAATCCAATGACAGAAAATTAGTTTCCCATTAGCTCTCCTTCATATAAGGGAGAAGAGTTTATTATGTTTGAAGCTAGTAATTACCTAATTTAAAAATAGTATTTACCTAACTTAACTGCACAATATCTCAACCCAAAGATTATAAATTAGATATAAACCGTGAGCAGAGTGGCTGCCTATTAAACATTTGGTTGCTTCAGCATTCACACATGATTTGTATGGAGGGTTATACATCATGCTTTGAGCTCCATGTTATCTCCCTGTTAGAGACAGTACTCTGGCAAATTCAAAAGGCAAAGACAAAGAAGTGACTCTAGAGTTTGTTTCCCTAAATTTCAGTGTACTGCCCGACACTTCCAATATTCACCACTCTTTTGTTTGTTTAAAGCAAAAAGAAATATTTATGAAGTTGCTTGTGGTTTGCTTCAACTCACTGCACTTTTGTAAATTTCAAGTGACAAGTAAGTTCTGCCATTAATAGAGTTTCTGAGCCATTCATACAAATATGCCAGCACATGCAAAAGCCACACATTCTTTGTTAAACTAAACAGTCCTAAGCATTGTGTGGACTCCTGGCATATTATGGCTAAATATTCAGACACATGCCTATATAGTACTGTGTGTTCTGCCAAATGGAAAGAAAACAAAAGGAAGAAAATTATATAAATACACTGGTAAACATTGACTTTGTAAGATACAGCATAAGCTGCTTTGGAAAAGAATTGTAGAGCATGAGTCAAAGAATATATTTAAATTTTTCTCCTTAGGAAAATGTATCTAATTTGTTTTTCATGAAAACGTGTATTTAGCAGTGGGGAGTTTTTTATTGGCTAAGATATTTTGGCATATTTATGGTGTAAAGGTGATTGGAATAATGTTTGCATTCGTTTTGTAGTGTAATTTGAAGTAAGTATAAGATATACACTTTGTAACATAAAATCATTGCCAGTCAGGATACATTCCCTTTAAGAAAGCATAATTCAGTATATGAAAATTCAAAGTGACTAACCTATAAATATGGGGGAATAATTCATGTTGCTAAAGGATCCTTTCTTCCCCAAACATTTATCACAGAATGCCTCTACATTAAGTTTCCTTTTAGAACATTTAAAAGTACTGGATTTAAAATTTTTGATGTTTAAGAAATATGTAAGGAGCACATCTATTATATAAGACATGAGTCTTAGTAGATGATTTTAAAAGTCCTTAATGATCTTGATTTATATTAAAATGATTAGTCATTACCAGCATGGAAGAAATTGAAAGGCTAATCGCCAAGCCAATGTGCTGTTTCCTGAAATAAACTTTCTACTCAAAAGATACATAAGAATTCCTCTTTCTTCTCTACTCATATGATGACTTTCTAAATGACATTCTATTATAGTTACAATTATTTATTTTATAATAGCTGCCAATTTTTTCTGGGGCCATTTGAAAGCTCTTCCTCTTTACATTAAAATTAACACTTTGCTCTTCTCTCTTTCCAAATGCTTTCTGCAAAATTATACAAGTAAATATTTTCCTTCTGATCAGACAAATTCAGCTTCCCTAAGTCATAGCATACCCTGGCAGGTGTGCTCAAAGAAGTAGCTGACGCTGGTAGGGCAGCTTAAGGGCAACTTAAAGTGGTTGCTGCTAGGTTGTTTCATTTCTCATTGGCTCTGAACTAACTAGCAACAGAGGCCCGTTTTTTTTTCTTTTTATTTTTTCTGTACATATATATGTACAAATATATACATATATACGTATATATATATATTATATATATATATATATATATATATATACACACACACACACCCCCTATGGCTTACCCATAAGGTAAGAGGAAGGTGAGAAATCAGCCTCCCTCTCTCCTCCCCACCAGGGAAAATGGCCATTCCACAATCCTTCCTCCTCCATTCTCCTTCTGGGGTTATTGGATACTCATGCACACGTGCACAGCATGATTTTCAAGTCGCTGTGTCTGGGACTTGAACCATGATCAGCAGTGTGGGAGTTCAGTACCTTAACCATTACACCACCTGCTGACCCCAGTGGCCAGTTTTTTATTTTATTTTATTTTATTTTGGAGAGGTTTTCGCTATAGGGCGCATGCACTCGCCAGACAGAGAGAGACATAGAGACAGAAAGCGAGAAATCACCCCCCAGGGGGGATGGTCACGTCGCAACTCCTTCTCCTCCATTCTCCTCTCGGGATCTTGGGCATGCATGCACACGCACCCGGCGTGAGTTTTAAGCCACTGGGTCCGGGACACGAACTGTGGTCGACTACGTGGGAGTCCAGTGACATAGCCATTATGCCAACTGCTGGTTCCCACTAGTTTTTAATTTTTCAGTCTTTGTTTTGCTCCTATGCAAACCATCATTTAAGCCATGCTAGTTCCATTCACTCTCTATGCATCACAGAGTTTAGTGGTTCTCTCTCACCTAGGCCTTTGTTCACATTATTCTCAGTGTTTGTTAAGAAACAAATCTGGGGCCCAGCAGAAGAGGTAATAGTTACCTTGTTGGACTCCCATGTAGTCAACAACAGTTTGAGCCCCAGACTTTAAATTCATGCTGGTGCATGTGTGTGCATGCCCAAAATCCCAAGAAGAGAATAGAGGATAAGGGATTGTGGTGTGGCCATCCTGCTTGGGGGTAATTTCTTGTTTTCTGTATCTCTGGTAAGAGCACATGCACTGTAGCAAAAATCTCTCTAAAGAAAAAAATAATAAACAAATCTGGCCATACTACTCTTTTCATGTTTATATTTAAAAGTGTACTAAGATGTCTCATTTCATGGAATTTCCCACCTGCAGAGAAATGGCTCAATGGTTGGGTGAAATTGAGTGAATGGTACAAATATAAACTTTAGAATAAAATCTTCGGAGTCTGTTGTGTGATTTTTATCAGTCTCCCAAATGATGAAAAAAACAATCACTTTTCTCTGTAGGCCCAAGATGCAAAAGAAAAATTAATATTATCTCTCTCTTCTCAAATACCTGCTATTGTGTCCTTCTTTGCCCAGACAGTTTAATGGTCTTGATTTACTGCATCCAAGGACTCCCTGATAATAATGTTTCTTCCTCTATCTAAATGTTCTTTATAATGCTATTGATCTTTTTGTAGATATAAGATTTGTTTTATCTTCTCATTCCATTCCAGGATTTTGCTTCCTGTTCATTTCTAACTAATAGACCTGGAGGGTCCTGCTCACAAAAGTATATTTTAATAATTGTCAAATCGACTGGCAGTTTCCTACAGCATTTATGTGCTGTAATTCTGGGCAAGATTGTAAGACAGAGTGGTACTAGACTTATGCAAGTCACATTAAAAATATAAATTTAAGAATTTATAATGCAGTTATTTGGAGAATAAATTAGCATTCACTTGTAATTATGTTTGCCCAAAACCATTGTTTCCCCTCATATTTCGATTTTGTAGCTGGTCTGAAAGGTTTTTCATTTTCTGATTACGCTGGATCCTTGCAGGAACACATGTTTTGCACATGCTATTCCTTAAATTTAAAATTCTCTTTCTTTTTTTTAAAAACCAGATAATTTCCAATAAATACATTAGAGTGCAGATGTTATCTTTTAGAGAGGAGAGAATTACGCTCTCTTCTCTATGCTACGGTATATAGGGTCTTCAGAAAGCTCATGAGGAATGCATATATAATGAAATACTATGCATGAATTTAAAAAATTACTCCAAAATGAACTTGTACTTTTTTAGAAAAGAATTATTTGTTTATTATCATTATTTTTCAATTTTGGTCAGAGACAGACAGAAAGAGAGAGAGAGAAAGAGCAAGGCACCAGTTCTGGGACTTGAACTGTGGTCCACCATGTGGGAGTCCAGCACCTTTAACCACCATGCCATCCACTGGCCCCAATAAACTGGTACTATAATTCCACTTTATCACAAGCTTTTTGAAGTTCTCTCATACTTAGCTCATATTTTTGTCGCAGTCCTTTTTATGTGTACTTGGAGCCCTAACACCATTCCTGGTACGTAGTAAGAGCTCAATAAACATTCTTGGAATACAATAATAAGAACACTGGAAGAGCATTACCATTTCAGTCTTCCCTTTATAGTTAAGCCATTTGTATTTGCATTAAAAAATCTAAAGGAATAACGCATACATTTGACAAAGTACTTTTTTAAGTTGACCTATGAACCTTGGTAATATCTTACTAGATTTCATTTTTCATTTCACATTAATATCCATGGCAAAGGGTTACAGAAAAACCTAAGGCTATGGCCATACTAGTCAGCATAAAAACAAAGAATAAGAACATTTTGAACGTTTTGTTCGTCACTTGCTTTTGGCCAAAGGTCAGATTATCTATTGAAGAAAGAGTTCTCTCACCTTAGGAGATGGTCCAAGAAGCATCTGATGACACTGGGTTTATAATTTAGATGACTTTATGTGCTAAAATTATTTAGTTGTCCAGCTATCAAGGAAAATCCAGTAAAAGATGTAAGCTATTGCAGCAAGTGAAACCAGCTCATATTCTTACTTGCATTGACAAGCTACAAACTTCAAACATCACCTCTAACATTTCAGCCAATATATTAGACATTCCTGAGCCAATTTCCCTGAGTTACGCACAGGTGGGGAACTTGTCTCATTAATATTTCACACAGGTGTACTATATGAAGTTCAGTTCTTAAGATCTCTGGTATTTAGTATTTGCAGACATATAAAAATGCACTTTTTCAAGGAACAAGGCACATACTTACTGTTAATCTGCCTAGAGGCAACACCTTCAAACTTATTTTGGAGAGGATTCCATTCACTCTGGTAGAAGCACTGACAAATTTTCAAAAGAAAACAGTGACTTTTAAAATAAAAATGACTAGCCTATTGAAGTCCTTACACTGGGATTTCTATCAATAAAATGAATTAGAATCCACATTACTTAGAATTTAAGGGAATCATTCCCTGTTGAGATTTTCTTTTCTTTTCCTTATTTATTTATTTATTTATTTATTTATTTATTTATTTATTTATTTATTTATTTATTTATGGAAGGGGAGTTGATATTCATTTAGGTTTTAGCAGCTAAAGCAGATCCTGTCTTCTGTAGGCACTTCTCCCAGCTACATTTTTTTCTTTAAGCTGCTCGTTATTTCTTAGCATGTTAAATATTAAACTATACGTTCTGAAGTATTTTATTTAATAGGTATCCCTCGATCCGTATTATCTGGACAAGCTTGCAAGGGCAGTATTTAATTATTATTTGTTTATAACAGAACTCTCTCTCTCTCTCTCTCTTTTTTTTTCAGGTGGTCTGTGCAATTCTTTTGCTCTTGTGTCAGGTGCCAAAATATTTCAAAAAGGAAGCTTACTTCTGCCATGTGTGATTTCGGATGTGTGATTTCTTTGGATGTCATTTTGCATTGCATGTGAGACAGCTATTTTTTATTTCTTGATGTCTGTTGCACCCAAAGGAAATCTGTATTTTGCTTTCTGTAAGAAAAGAGCAACTGGGTGGCATCGGAAAAACTTTCACCCACTAAAATGGAAAAATATTCAATCTGTCCCATTACATTGAAGTGGGAGACTTTAAAGGGCAGCATACCCAGTTAAGGAAGATATATTTCCATCTGTGATCAATAGCATGTGAAGAACAGCTCCTCTCTGAGCTCTATCCAGAGCAAAATTACCTTGATAATTCCTGGACCGTGGACTCTCTCCAAGTTTCGAAGGTTGAGCAGCCATGGGGAGCGATACCTGATTCCAAGGGGGAAACCGTTCTCTCCGTGAGGTCCATGGAACACGACTCTGCAGAATTCCCCAGAGCTGCACGGCAGCTTTGAGAGACTGTGTCTTCTATATAGACTATATAATAAGCAAGAGATAAATAGGTCCCAGAAAGCGTTAGAGAAGGGCTAGCATGACAAATGTTTTCTCATTCTTTTCTGCTCTTCCATTCTTCTTTACAGAGAAATAATTTGGTTTCCTGCTTAGTTTGGGGGAGTTGAATGTTTTCCACGAAAGAACCAGAGCATCTAATTCTCTTCAGTGAAGTAAAGCCTGTTTTATCTAAGGCAAGGTACTCACACCACATCCTGCTCTCTGAATGTTTTTATTCTCTGGATATTTAAGGATATATAAAAATTAAAATGTTATGAAAGTCTAATAATGAGTTTCTTTGTAATGCTATATATGATCCTCCACTTTTTAGTATTAAAGTCTGCATAAATTCTGAGATCTCTATTTGTCACTATATTTCAGATTTTCTTCCTTCCTTCCTTCTTTCTTTCCATTCTTCTTCTCCACTCCCTCCTCCATTTCTTTCCTGATGAAAGGAACAGAGTTAGTCATAAAAGGCTTCCACCTATTTGAACATCATTTCTTTCTATAATATGTGAATTAATTAGGTCAGAGCATAGGTGGTACACATAATTTAATCTGAATATTTTCAGTTGGTCTGAGAAAATGCAAAGCAAACCAAATTAAAAAGAAAAAAAAAAGACACTTAAAAAAACACATTTTTTTTGGTACCTTTGCATTACATCTTTTTTTTTTTTAATTTAGAGTTATCAAAAAAAGATTTTTTTCCTTTCTGGGGTTGTTGGCCTCTGGGAGTGATGACAGTGCTGTTTCTCTTAAATAACTGGACTAAATGGTTTTTTTTTTTTTGGAGAGGTTTTTGCTATAGGGCGCATGAGCTCGCCAGACAGAGCAAGACATAGAGACAGAAAGCGAGAAATCACCCCCCAGGGGGATGGTCACGCTGCAATCCCTTCTCCTCTATTCTCCTCTCAGGATCTTGGGCATGCACGCACACGCGCCCGGTGTGAGTTTTAAGCCACTGGGTCCAGGATGCAAACCGCGGTCGACTATGTGGGAGTCCAGCGATACAGCCATTACGCTAACTGCTGGTTCCCTGGACTAAGTGGTTTTAAAGGACAGTGTCATCTTATGGATAGTTATCAGTATTCTTTTTAGTATAACCTTAACTAATTTTTCTTTTAAAGATTCTTTGTTGGGTGGCAGGGAGACATTACCAGGTAGCCTCATGGGTAGCAAATTGGGAGCATCTGGGAAACCAGGGTAGAAGGAAGGTCGAACAAGAAGGCATGGACAAGTGGAGGCACATGTTTGAATCCAGGGAGTACTCAGAACCCAGGTTTTAAAACAGAGCCATGAGGAATACAAAGAAGTACATTTAAGGATCATTAATGAGGGGTCAGTTCTAAATCTACCCTGCCATTAGTTAGCTGGGACCTCAGACAGGAAGGAAGACACAAACCAGAAAAACCATTTGGTAAAATATGGAATATACTAGTGATTGAGAGAGACTAAAATATCTAAGATGCTAAATTATCTTGTTGGTAAATATCACAAGTTTGAGTCCATGAAATTTCTACCTAGACTCTTGTTCTTTGGGTGCAGCATAGGTAGTGACATTTACTTTTACAAACAAAAAAGTCACTACACAATTTCTTCAGATAGGACTTTTGTAGCATATGTATTTTTAAAATATTTGATTTATACACATTTCACAGAAGACATTTATTTCCAAAAAATGAGGGCCCACCTGCATTTATGAAGCAAATTATCTATGTTTTCTGCAAATGTCAACAATTGAGAGTCAAAAAAATGCAAGTCTGTGTTGAGACATAGAAGGATGAACTGAATGACTCTTAACCCACCCTTTTCAAATTTATTTTTATCTATGTATGCTACTTCTAGAAGATGCTTGGAAGAATGTTAAACTATTTCTTTCCTTCATGCCTGCAATACAGTCCCTGTACATTTCCACTCAGTAATTACTATGAAGGTGTTTTTCCTCTTTCTCTTTCCTGTGTAAGAACGACACTAGTCTGTCTAGGCAGAATGATGTTAATAGTTGGGGACATTTTCCATGTTCATGTATGAATCAGGGGTTAGTCAGATGAGATTAATTACTGTGTTGATTATTCAGGCCCCTTAACCTCTCTACTTTTTCTTTATTCTCTTCACCTTTTGGTTATTTCATTACTCATTAACAAGCTTATCAAAGAATGAGCAGAGAAAGAAGGTGAAACACTGCATATTCTACCATTTTCTATAACTGGTTAAAAGTTTTAAGTGTGAGAATAAGGAAGGTTGAGAAGAAAGAGAAAGGAAACTATGAACTGAAATGACATTATTATTATTACTACTGAGGAATTTTCATCTTCTCAGCTACAAAAGAAATATAGATGTGCTACATCTATTTTGAGTAAAAAATATTTTTATAAGAACAGCATACATTAGCTTATTTATTATAGCTGAATCAAGCAATACTATACAAACGGAATACGAGGAGCAAAGAAACTTCTAAGTGCATATAGTTTAAACATCTGTTGTTCTTCTATTTGAGTAGTAATAGAAACTTGCCCCCCAAACTCTCATCTTCTTAAGTTTTCCTTTTTTTAATAGAATATGTTGGAGAATAGAGTTAGCTCCTACTTTATCTCCATAAAGTTTTCCCTGTCCAATTTTACACTGATAATCACCTAGTAAGACCTCTTGCTTGTTTTGCTACAGTTCAGTAAAACTGACCTCTTTTAGGAAGATTTAACCTCAAATGGAAGAATAAAGACTCTCTCATTTATTCTACTCTGTCCCAATATGAACATAGGCTCTGTTCCTAATTCCTCAAAAAGTAAATGAGATAGTAACCTCAAGACAGACAGCAGGATAACAGAAGGTACACAACGTGAAAAGGTGATTCAATACCTGTACGTCTCATTAATCTCTGAGTGCATCATAAAGACAGGCATTTCCTTCACACCACTCTGGCAAGACTTCATCATGTCCACATTCTGAGTACCATCTGCCCTCTGTACACATCTAAAGCCTTCGCAGGCACAGAACTCTTTCTTAATACCAATGTAAGTCTAGTCCTCAGTTTCCAAGCCCAAATATTTTCCATTAAGGGTTATCCATTCACTATGAATCCCTTATCCACAGAAGTCATCTTTTTTTTCTTTAGTTTCCAATAGTGCACTCCCATTAGAAAACATAATCTAGCATTAGTTTACAATGACCTCAATCGTTCTGCTTGGCACAAAACCTCATCGCATCATAAAATAACCACCTTAAAATAATCATCATCAAGTGCAGACTCACTTTTTCTTATAGGTTGTCCTTTAGCTTGAAGAAATATATTTTATAGTTTTCATGATCCTATTTCCAATTTGTAGTATTAATTGCTTGATTAAGAGCAGACACATATATACACACACATACACATGCACACACACATGCACATACCAATGAGCATCAGTCTCCAGAGTCACTGCAAGGTACATTATTTCATATACGTCTTAAAAGAGTACATGGACCTATGTATATGTTATATCTTATTTTAAAAAGCTACCATCTCATATTTGCAGTGCATATTCCTTTCTTGGAGCATAGAAAACTCCTAAATTTTAAAAGAGGAACTTGTTTTGCATTTGCATATATAGAAGAGCCCTGTATGGTGGTCTTTAAAAGGAAAGAAAAATGCATCAAAATAAAATCGATATCTCTCTCAAAACTAAGCTACTGTGAACCTTCAAAAATTTATTGCTAGCTTCCCACACTTTTATTCAAAATTCAAAGAATTGGTGGTGGTGGGGAAGAGTTTAGTCAGGGCTCAGAGAATTTGTATTTTTTTACCCCAGCAGTCTTTTCCATGAAATAATTTCTCCCAAACATCCATGCCATCCATAGGAGCTTGGTTTGGAAATGATGGTTGTGGACAATGGGCTCCCCACTTCCTGTACCTCATGTCAGTGCTTTCCTCACTTCAGTCAGATTGTAAGCATAAATTAAGCATCTTATTATAATAACTTTGTTTTTGTAGTCTATATATCTACTAATTCCCATGTGTTTTTTTTTTTTTTATTTTTGAGAGGTTTTCGCTATAAGGCGCGTGCGCTCGCCAGACAGAGAGAGAGAGACAGAAAGCGAGAAATCACCCCCCAGGGGGGATGGTCACGCCGCAATCCCTTCTTCTCCATTCTCCTCTCCGGATTTTGGGCACGCACACACACGTGCCCGGCGTGAGTTTTAAGCCACTGGGTCCGGGACGCGAACCGCGGTCAACTACGTGGGAGTCCAGCGACATAGCCATTACGCTAGCTGCTGGTTCCCTTCCAATGTGGTTTTAAGCTACATATCTATGTTAATACCATTTTACCTCTTTTTTACTTAGTAGGCTGTCTTAGGCAACAATGTCATGGTAGGCTTTTTTGTTGAATTTCAGGGCATCCATTTTAGTTTATTTCTGTTCTTTTTTCCTACCTGGCTACCTCCCACTTTTCTGACAGTGTCTCCTCTTTCTGTAGCAGCTTATAGAAAATCTTTTCTTTCTTTGATTCTACGGTGCCTTTTATAGTGCTGGCCTATAACGTCAATCTAAACTAACCAATTAGAATGAGATGAATTAGAATCTAAATGATTCTAATATGCTTCCAGACTGTTGCTGGGTGACCTGATGTTTTAAGGAATCTGACTAATTGGAACAGCCTTCATAAATTATACACAGTTACACCATTCAATACCACAATGTTAGTGAAACATAAACTTATATCTTCACAAATCACTTAGTACCTAGGGTTATAAAATGATATTGGTTACATTTGAATTTTTCTCTTCCAAATGCACCACAGAAAGATGTAGACATTGAAGATTTCTCTATTTTTGGTAGAATGATTATATCCAATGGTGTCTGGACTTTGAAGCAAACTTAAAAAAATAAGTTCCCCCAATGTATATCTTGTTCTGTGTGATGGATTGAATTGTATTCTCACAAAGTATATATTGAACTTTCTAACCTCTACTACCTGAAATGTGAACAGGTTTGAAAATAAGGTCATCACAGATGTAGGCAAGCCAAGGACTATTAGAGTAGGATGGGCCTCTAATCTAATAGGACTGATACCCTTACTAAAAAGAGAAATTTGGACACAGATATAAACATAGAGCAGTAAGTGAAGATGAACGCAGAGATTGAGGTGATGCTTCTACAGGCCAAAGAACATCAAAGATTTCCAGAAGCTGGTGAGGAGCATGGAACAGAGGCTTCCTTAAGGGCCTCAGAAGGAAAGAACATTCTCTGATAACTTAATCTTGGACTTGTAGCCTTATGAATTGTGAGGCAACAAATTTTTGCTGTTCAAGCAGATCAGTTTGGGGTATTGTGTTATGACAACCTGAAAGTACCCTTGTCTTTGACTGCTGGTGAAAGAGATGATTGGCATGACTAATAGACTTGCTTCTTTCAGAGAAAGGAATTTCCTCATGCCTCTCAGCAGTGTCCCTAAACCTTGTCAACTTCTTTAGCTCTTTCTACTCTCTTTCAGCTTTGTGAGTCTTGCAAACATAGACATTTTATTTATAGGAATAAATTCTGACTATAAGGCTATAATGCTTACATAATCATATGCACATTGGGTTAATACATTTTAAAAGGATCATTTTTTAATGATCATTTACTTAATTTCATCAGGAAAACACAACACATTTTCATGGATGGTAACAGAGGGGATTAGTATAGGGAGTTACCGACAAAATTTTGGGGGCCACAAAAGCAATAAAATCATAAACCAAAAGCAAGTTGGTGAGACAATCCTTATACCAGGAGGAAACACCACCATACCTGGAGCTAGAGGTCTAAGGGAGGATGTGGTTATGAGAGAACCAGCCTGACACAGAGCCTGTTCCAGGAAGCTGGGAGCTGAAAAGAAAGTCTGCCTCACAGGAGGTGCTGCTGCTGGAGATGGCGCTGAGAAAGTGAGAGAAGATGATGTACCCCAGCTTCTCTTTTCCTTCTGTCTTATTTCTTGTCAATGCCTCCTACCAACTGAACTTATCTGTCAGCCAGCAGAAAATGCAGTGTGGAAAAAGTAGTTTATAGTGGAAGTGTAGGAAGTATCTCCTCGAAAATATATTTTTTGTCCAAAAAGCAACTAACTGGCATGGCCAGCATGGAGTGATTTTTCAGACAAGATAATACAAATGGTCAACTTTTCAAAAATAGCCAAATTTTGTTGAATGGTGAGCTAATATTTGTAGAGTGTTTATTACAAGCCAGGCACAGCATTTAATGTTTGTGCATATTATCTTATTTATTTTATACAACAAACTTATGATATAAGTATTGTTATATATATTTAATAGATAAGGAGACTAATGAACAGAACAGTTAAGTATTTTATCCATGAGTATATTTCTGGTGACTGGTAGAACCAGGATCTGATACCTGTGTTTTGTCTGATTTCAAATAAAAGTTCACAGAAGCACTCTCCACCACTATACATTTTTATTCATCAGAGTATGCCATGTTTGGAGAGAAGGCCAAAGTCTGGTAATATTGGGTCATCGGAAAAGTAATGAGTATTTATGTCTCTCTTTGTAAAAATGCATCATGACTTTTCTGAAGACCCAACAGATGGAAGAAAAAATGCATCATGACTTTTCTGAGGACCCAACAGATGGCATGAGCATGAAACCGCCCAGTCTACAAAGGAAACACAAATAAAAGCCAGACAGTCGAAAGGCAAATTTGTGTAAATGGGAGGAGAGAAGTGAAATGGTAGAGTAACTTGTGTAAATGGGAGGAGAGAAGTGAAATGGTGGAGTAACTGAGATAGAGACTCCCTATATATGGGTAATAGCTCTTTTGTATTCTTTTTAAATTCATAAACCATTTTTGGAGCACTTTTAGATCAAAGCAAAATTATGTATAAATCACAGAATTCCCGCATACTCTCTGCCTTCACACAAAACAACCTTGCCCACTATGAACGTTTTCTAAAAAGATAGTATACTTGTTGCAACTGACGAACCTACATTGGCACATCATTACTTACATTTCATAATTTAAATTTATATTACTGATCACTCTTAGTGTGTGTTTAGAATTTTTAAAAGTGTATAATGACATGTATCCATCACTATAGTATCATACAGTATAGCTTCAGTGCCATGAAGATCTTCTGTGCTCTGCCTATTCATTCCTCTCCTCCTCATCCTCTGAAAATCATGAATCTTTTCACTGTCTCTATAGTTTTGCCCTTTCCAGAGTGTCATACAGTTGTAAACATATAGTATGTAGACTTTTCATGTTGGCTTTTTTTTTTCACGTAGTAGTTTGAATAAGTATTCTCCATGTTTTTATTTTTTATGACTCGATAATTCATTTCTGTTTAGCAATGAATAATACTCAATTGTCTGGATATATCCTGGTTTATTTAACCACTCACCTACTGGAGGACACCTTAGCCAACTCCAAATTTTGACAAGTATGAGTAAAGTTTCTTTAAATATTCATGTGTGAGTTTTTGGGTGGGCATAACTTTTCAACTTGTTTGGGTAAGTAACAAGTAGAGTGATCATGATTATATGGTAAAAGTATATTTAGTTTTATAAGAAACTGCTAAAACTGTCTTCAATAGTGGCTGTGGCTGCTTTTTCAACAGCAAAAAGTGAGAGTTCCTGTTGCTCCACATACTTTCCAGCATTTGGTGTTGTCAGTGTTCTGGATTTGGGTCATTCTAATTTTACTGATATTTGTTGTTTTAATTTGCACCCCCACAGTGACATATACGATGGTTAATTTTGGGTGTCAACTTGACTGGGTTAAAGATGCCTGGAAAACTGTTGAAACAAAATTTCTAATATTTCTGTGAGCATGTTGCCAAACAAGATTAGAATGTGAATCAATGAGCTAAGAGAAGAACTGCCTCCAGTGTGGATGGATACCATTCAATAATCTGGGAGCCAGGAGGAAAGGAGATGAGATTTTGTTTTTGCTCTCCCCACTTCTTGACTCTTCTAGCATTCTGTGATTTTTACTCCTGCACATTCTGCTTGCTCCACTCCCCTGTTCCTTCACTCCATTCTTGGCTGCTTTTGATCCTGCCAGCTCTTGACCCCTGAATCCCTCTAGACAGACAAACTCTATGTTCTTTAATCATCAGACTCTGGATCCATACCAGTGGTTTTCTAGGGTTGCCCTCCAGGACTCAGACTAGAATTGTACCAACTTCTCCCTGAAAAGTTCTTTCAGAAACTTATCCAGTTTTCAGACAGCCTATTGTGGTATTTCTCTGCCTTATGATCACGTGAAAAAATTCCTATAAAGAATCTCTTCTTTTATTATACATATATATTTATCCTGTTGGTTCTTTTTCTTTAGAGAATGCTGACCAATACAATATATGATGTTTATAGTCTTTTCATATGCTTATTTGCCATCTGTATATATTCTTTGGTGAGGTATCTGTTCAGGTCTTTGTTGTTTTTATTATTATTTTTAATTTTGATGTTTGTTTTCTTATTGTTGAGTTTTTCCTCCCAACATGTATATATTTATATATTCAAACACTGTATAGCATTACTGCATGCAAAATGAATATTCATAGCATGAATACACTATATATTAGTTCAGTTGAAAATATTATCATACACATCATCAACAGATAATTTTTCATTCTTGTATCCCTTAATGTTTTGCTTCTTCTGTTTTTCTCCTTGATTCCCTTCTTCCCACGCTCCGCTATTCCCCATCGTCCTCCCACACTGTCTTCAGTATCCACAATTGTTCTTCATGGTTTCTTTTAAAAAATAGATTTTATGTAACTATACTTATCCATTTATTTGTTTATTTAAATCTGACCAGAGAGGGATAGAGTGAGAGAAGGAGAGAGAGAGAGAGAAAGTGAGAAAGCAAACTGCAAGGTCTGGGACTTGAACCTTAGTCGGCCACATGGGAGTCCAGTGCCCTTAACTACCACACCACCTGCTGGTCCATTTTCATGCTTTTATATCCTTCAATCTTTTAGTTTATTCCATATTGTGCAAACATTCAGTATATATTAAGTGGGAAAATACAATGCCTCTCTTTCATAGTCTGGCTTGTTTTACTTAACAGTAACTCTTCCATATTTGTCCACTTTCTATCAAATGCTAGGGTCTAGTTTTTTATGGTTGAGTAGTATTCTATAGTATATATGTCTCACACTTTTACAATCCATTAATCTTTTCATGGATGTTTGAGTTGGTCCTTGTCTTAGCATTTGTGAATAATGTTGTGATAAACATGGATGTGCAAGTAATTTTCTGACTGAGTGTATTCTTAGCCTTTGGATAGATACCCAAAAGTGGAATTGCTAGATCATATGGTAGTTCTATTTGTAGGTCTTTGAAGAACTTGCATATCATTCTCCATAGTGCCTCTAATTTACATTCCCACCAGCAGTGTAGGAGAGTTTCCTTTTCACCACAGCCTTACTGGCACTTATAATGATTATTTTTTAAATCTTAGCCATTTTGACTTGGTAGGTGGTTTCTCATTGTGGCTTTGATTTGCATCTCCCTTATGATGAGAGATGCTGAACATTTTTTCATATGCTTTTCAGTTTTTTGTATGTCTTCCTTAGAGAATTGTCTGTTCAGCTCATTTGTCTATCTTTTTAAAAAAATAGTTTTTTTTCCCTTCTTTTTTTTTTTTTCTGTGCAAACTGCTTGAGTTCTCTTTGTATTTTGGTTATCAGTCCTTTTTCTGAGGCATAGTTTGAAAATATACTCTCCCATTACGAGGGTTACCAATTTATTATAATTATTGTTTCTTTTGCTGATATAGTCCCACTCGTCTATTTTTAGGATTATTACTTGTGCTTTGGTGTCTTATTTGTTGAGTTTTAAGGAATCTTTGTTCCAGATAACAGTCTTTACTAGGTATGTGTTTTGCAAATATTTCCTTCTGGTCTGGGGAGTTTGATTTCTTATTCTCCTGATGTTTTTCATGGAGCAGAAATTTTATATTGTAGTGAAATCCATTTTACCAGCTTTCTCTTTTTTAGGTCATGCCTTTGTTATTGTACCTTAAAATCATCACCATACATCAGGCTACCTAGTTTTATTTATTTATTTTGATTTCTTTCTTATTTTCTAACTTTTTTATATTTTTGTATTTTATATTAAGCTCTATGATTTATTTTGAGTTCATTTTTATAAAGGTTATAATATCTATGTCTCGAATATTTACTTATTTATTTATTTTCTTATGTGCGTTCAATTCCAGGCCGTTTGCTTATAAGATTATATTTGCTCCATTGGATTGTCTTTGCTTCTTGCCAAAGATCAATTGATTGTATTTATGTAGGTCTATTTCTAAAATATCTAGTCCGTTTCATTTGTCTCTGTCCATTCTTGGACATACTCTGATTGGTGTAACTTTACAGTAAATCTTGAAGTCATACAGTGTAATTTCTCTGATTTTGCTCTTCTTCAATATTGGGTTGGTGATTCTGGGTCTTTTACTCTTCTATAGAAACTTTAGATTGAGTTTGCTGATATCCACAAAACGTGCTGCTGTGCTTTTGATTGGGATTGTGTCAAATCTATAGATCAGTTTGGAAAGAATCAATAGCTTAACAATATTGAGACTATATAGCCATGAACATAAAAAATCTTCATTCATTTAGTTCTTTGATTTCTTTGACCAGATTTGTGATTTTCCTCATATGATCTCTCATACACACACACACACACACACACACACACACACACACACATATTTCTTATGCCTAAGAATTGCATATAGAAAGTGATGACCCTTGTTAACCTTCTAACCTGCATTCTTGCCATAACAATCTTGTTATGATCACTTATTAGTTCCAGGAGGAATTTTTTTTTTTGGAGATTCTCTCATAGTTTCTCTGTATATGTACATATCCTCTGTCAATAAACTCATATTGATTGTGTATCTTTTTTTCCTTTTTCTTTTTTTATTGCATTAGTTGGAACTTCCAACACAATGTTAAAAAGTTCTGAGTGGAAACATTTTTATTTTCTTTCTATCCTTAATGGGAAAACTTTTGATTTTCTCATGATTAAGCAAGATGCTAACTGTAGTTTTTAGTGGATGTTCTATACCAAGTTGCAGACATTCCTCTTTATTCTCAGTTTGCTGAGAGTTTTGTTATGAATGAGTATCAGATTTTGTCAGTTTTTTTTCATCTACAGATCTCATCATGTTATTTTTCTTCTTTAACTGTTCATGTGATGGATTTCATTAATTGAGTTTTAAGTGCTTAACCTTCATTAAGCCTTCCATACCTGGGATAAATTCTATTTGGACATGGTGTATAACTCTTTTTATATCTTGGTGGGTTCAATATCTTATTATTTTGTTGTGGCATTTTGCATCTATGCTTGTGAGAGAGATTGGTCCAACGCTTTCTTTACTTGTAATGTCTTTGTATGATTTTGATACTAGGATAATATCAAAATAGCTGGTCTCATAGAATGAAATGAGATGTATACCTTTGCTTATTTCTTCTGGAAGAGATTATAATAAATTTGTATAATTTATTTCATAAATTTTTGATAGAATTTCACGAGTAAACTCATCTGGGCCTAGTGTTTTGAAAAGTTGTTAATTACTGATTCAATTTCTTTAATACATATAGGACTATTGAGATTCTTTATTTCTTCTCATGGGAGTTTTGGTAGATTGTATCTTCATATAATAGATTTATTTCATCTAGATGATCAAATTGTGGACATAGAATTGTTCATAATATTCTTTTATCATCCTTTTAAAGTTGAGGAGAGTGTAGTGCTATACTTTCTTTTATTTCATTTGTGCCTTTTTTCTTCTTTGCTCCGTTAGCCTGGCTACAGGCTTATAATTCTTTTTAAATTTATTTATACGCTTTTTCCATGAGCAAGGATGAGAGGAAGAGCAAGTGAGAGAGAGAGAGAGACAGGCACCTCAGCAGGTTGCTGTCTTTATGCTATGATTCATCCCTTGCCTTTAGCCAACTCCAGATTATGTGCATATATGTGTCTGACATACTCAAAGAAGTCTTTGGATTTGAATCTGGAATATTCCCATGTGGGATTTCCTCACAGTGTTGTATTTTACTGTTGTACTACTGTCTGGCCTAAAGACATATTAATTTTATTGACATTTCCAAAGAGCTGACAAGCATTTATTTATTTATGTTGATTTTCTATTGATTTCCTTTTACTGTTTTTATTTATTTATGCTCTAATTTCCATTACTACTTTTCCCACTGTGTATCTTAGATTTAACTTGTTCTTTTTATAATTTCCTGAAGTGGAAGGTTAGACTGTTCAGATCCTTCTTTTATAATATATGCTCACAATGCTATCAATTTTCCTCTCAGCACAGCTTTCACTGCATCTCAGAATTACTATTATTTTTTAAAAAGATTTTTGCTATAGAGTGCATGCACTTGTTGGACAGAGAGACAGAAAGGGAGAAATCTCCCCTCACCCCTAAACGGGATGGTCACACTACAATCATTTCTCTTCCATTCTCCTCTCAGGATCTTGCACGAACACGCACACACACAGGGCGTGTTTTAAGCCTCCAGGTCCAGGACTTGAACTGTGGTTGGCCATGTGGGAGTCCTAGAATGTAATCATTATGCCATCTGCTGATCCATGTATCTCACAAATTTTAATAAGTTTTTAAAAATTTAATTATTAATATTTAAAAAATTTCTATCTACATTTTTTGTTTAATCATATGTTATTTGAAGGTATGCTATTTAATCTCTTAAATATTTTGGGATTTATTGTGTTTTATTTTGGCTGCTTTCCTGTGCTTGACTTGTATTTTAATTCAATTGTGGTTTGAGGACATGTATTACATAATTTCTACATTTTAAAATTTGTTAAGGTATATTTATGGCTCATAATGTGGTCTCTGTTGGTGAATGTTTTATGTGAATGTGAGAATAATGTATTATATGCTAATGTTGGATGAACTAGTCATAAATGTCAATTACATACATATAATTGCTATCATGTTCATCTATGTTCCACTGATATTCTGCCTGCTGAATCTATCCATTTCTGAAAGAAGAGATCTTAAAAGTCTCCAACTATAACAGTGGATTATTATTTCTCCATGCAGTTTTATCTCATCAATTTTGACACTCTTTTGTTAGGCACATATACATTAAGAACTGTCACATCTTCTTGCAGAATTAAGTCATTTATCATTAAATCCCTTCTCTTCATCCTTGATAACTTTACTTGCTCTACAGTCTGCTCTGTTTGAAATTAATACAGCAAATTCTTCTTTCTTTTGATTATTTTATGCATGGTTTATCTTTCCTCAGCTGTTTATTTCTAATCTATTTGTGTCTTTTCATTTTTTTAAAGAATTATTTTATTTAAATTTATTTATTTATTTTAATTTGACCAGAGAGGAATATATATATAGAGAGAGAGACAGAGAGAGAGAGAGAAAGTGAGAAAGCAAGCCACCAGGCTCAGGACTCAAACCACAGTCAGCCTTGTGGGAATCCAGCGCCCTTAACCACCACACCACCTGCTGGTCTCATATCTTTACATTTAGAGTGTGTTTATTTATGTACTTGGTGTGATGATTAGTGTTTAGGCATCAACTTGGCTGGATTAATAAATACCTGGAAACCTGATAAAGCATTATTCTGGCTATATCTACCGGGATGTTTCGAAAGGAAATTAACTTGTGAGCTTGAGTAAGTAGGTGGGGAAGATCCACCCTAAATGTAGGTAGGTACCATCCAATTAATAATGGACCCAGAGAGAATACAGAAGACTGGTTGGTCTCTCTGGACAGAGTAGGAATAGATTTCCCTCTGCTGCCTTGGACATCAGAACTCAAGGATTGTCTACCTTTGTACTCTAGGATTTACACTGGTAGCTCCCTGGATTCTCAGGCTTTTGGCCTTGGACTGAGAGTACATCATTGGCTTTCCTACTTCTGAGGCCTTCAGACATGAAATGAACCATACCACCAGAATTCTAGGGTTTCATTTGCAGATGGCCTATTATAGGACTTCTCAGCCTCTGTAATCACAAGAGCTGATTTTCCCAACCTGGCCCCTCTATACTTTAAGTGTAATAAACTTTAATAATTTTCAGAAATACTCTCTTATGACTTTGCCTTAACCTAGTCTATCAAATGAATCTTAATTTTAGCAGACTAAATTTACTAAATGTAGCATACGAGTCTCTCAATGAGATGACCCAAACTTTCAGATCTCTCTTTCTCCCTCTTTCAATCTCTCTGATCCTACCTGATTTTTTCCTTTAAGTTTGAGAAAGGGTGTGTGAATTTTGCCAGAAAGAGACAGACACACAGAAGAAGAAAACACCCCCTAATGTGGCACAGTGATGCTTCAATCCCTTCTTCTCTATTCCTCTATCTTGTTGGGAATTTAGGCATGGATACAATGTACTTGCCATGTTTTTCAAGCTGGCAGGCTTAGGATTTGCTATCCAGTTGGCTGTGTGGGAACCAGCTCCTTCAATCACTAGGCCATGGATCATGGTCCAGTTCCCATGTGTTTTGGCATTATTGTGATATCTAGTACTTTTGTGCCCATTGTGCCATTTCCGATCTTGCAGTATCAAGTAGTTTTACTTTCCATCTTCATAATAAGTCCTGATTAATTTTTTCTAAACATCCTCAATATTCACTGTCCTTCTGCATATAAATGTTTCTTACTGGATTAATACAGTCATCTACTTTATATTCCCAGGTCTGCTACAAGCATTAATCTGTACTTGGTATTTATTTGTCTTGCAAAATTTTACACTGCTTAATATTCATTTTAACTAGTCAGCTTGTATTTTTGTTACACCATTCATATAGTATATATTTAGCTTCTAAATCTATGGAAGTCATGGTCTGGATGTTCAAATTCTCATGAAACTTTTTTCTCATCTAGAACCTAAACAGAAACAAATTTCTTTGTTTTCCTTGAATGGGTAGACTGATTTCCTCCTTCTCCCTGAATATCTTTTGATGCAGTCCTTTGAGGGTCTCAGTAATTAGGATGTGTCACTTCCAATTGCATGCATTTTGTAGTTCTAATTCTTCATACACTTGCCTGCATAGGCAGTATAATCTGAACTTTTAGTCTTAGCTAAGTTTGTCCAGTCTTCCTACTCAAGAACTTCCTCAGAATGAGAGTTGGCATAATTACTGTGGCTTCATTTCCCCCTCTCTTTCTTCTGGAATAGTTTTGCTTTTCTTCTGGAAGGTAAGCGTTTCAATGTGTGTGCCATGTTTTCTCTGTATTGATTTATTTTCTACATAATCCACTTTTCCAGATTTTAATTTAGTTTTGTTATAATCCTGTGTGGTAGAAATTTGCTCACGCAGACCTACTGATGAGGAAGTCTAAGTCAAGAGGCAAAATGATATTTTCAGCAGCATGTGGCTGTGACATGGCAAAGCTAGAACTGATCTTAGAAGACGATGTACTTAGCACATACCCTAGTTTGGAAGTTTAATTCTCCAATTTCATCTTTTTTTTTTTGGAGAGATTTTCACTGTAGGGCGCGTGCACTCGCCAGACAGACAGAGAGAGACATAGAGACAGAAAGCGAGAAATCACCCCCCAGGGGGGATGGTCACACCGCAATCCCTTCTCCTCCATTCTCCTCTCGGGATCTTGGGCACGCACGCACACGCGCCCGGCGTGAGATTTAAGCCACCGGGTCCGGGACACGAACCGGGGTCGACTACGTGGGAGTCCAGCGACATAGCCATTACGCTAACTGCTGGTTCCCCTCCAATTTCATCTTTATAACTTGTTAAATTATCATCTTCCTTATTAAAAAAAAAAAAAGAGTTTAAAGAGGGGCTGGCAAGTGACATGCTGATTAAAGGCACTGAATTAGCACATGGCTGACCATGCTTTGAATCTTGGACCTGGCGGCTTGCTTTCTCACTTTCCCTTTTTCGCTCTCTCTGTCTCTTTCTGGTCAAATTGAAAAAAAAGTAATAATAACAAATGGTATTAAGTAAATAAATAATTCTTTATAAAACATAAATAAATAAAACGTAGGAGAAACATTCATTTGCTATTACAATTTAGCTTTTAAATTCTTGAATAATCTTGAGGTGGTATTTAGGTAATCACATTCACCACATTAAATATTTTATATAATTTCTAGAGGCATGAGCTAGCTTCAAAGTACATACATATTAGGTAACTTTTTTTCAAGTCTTAGACTTTAATACTTTAACATGAGAAATTTAAATTATTTTCTTCAATTTCTTTAAACTCAAATTGCAAGTCTTCAATACTGACTTTATCAAACATGAACTTATAGGGAAGAAAGAGACACAATTAGGAAAAATCTCCCAAAATGCCATGCTGTACTTAGGAACACATCTTGCATTTGAGGAAATCTATTCAAAAAAAAAGCTGTGTGTCTGGCCTTTGCTTCTGCCAGGTACCCCAGCAGTATCACTGGCCTGGGACCAATTTGTGTGGCTATAGCTCTCTCCTTTTCTTTCAAAAATAAGAAAAAAAGAAAAGATGTGTAGGAACAGAGAGGTTAAAATTATAAGTACAAATTAGCATATTTAATGGTTAATTATATTGTACACCACTTTTCTTAGTAACAACTCCAAATAGTTATGACCAGCTCTTTGTTCTAGCTAACTAGTACCCTCGACTCTACTGAGCATTAAGCAAGCTGACCGTGTCCAAGGGCTGAACGTGTTGGCCTATATTGCTTGTGATTATTTCTATAGTTAGTCTACTGCTTCTTTGTGAGACATCCAGATATAAAGTTATTTAAATATGAAGAAAGCTAGAAATTTCTTTGCACAGGATGCCTGTAACTTATACAACACTTTATACATGTATTCTTTAATATGTGGATGGGTGCTCAACATCTGAAAATATGGACAAGATAGATGATCTTCTGAGAATAAAACTGAGCAAGATTGATCAGAGAAATAAAAGCTTAAATAGCCAGTAGCTGCAGATAAAATAAATGAGGTAGATTTTATAAAATGACTCCTAGAATGTGCATAATCTGATGAAGAGTGTTCATCAAAAGAAGGGAATGGAAAAGTGAATAAGTTGACTCTTTAAAATCTTTTTCTTTAAAAAATTTCAAACCTATAGAAAAGAAAATAACAAACGATAAAAAGTACAATGAACACCAGTGTATCTATCATACCTAGATTTACCAACTGTCAAAAGCTTGCCAAGTCTGCTCTGTCTTTCTAAATAGTAACACATTTATTTCTCTTTTGTTAAATTGCTGAAAGTAAATTTCAGTCACCATGATACCACATCCCTAAAAACTTCAGTATGGGGGCCCAGGAGATTGTGAAGCCAGTTATGTTACTGGACTGACTGAGGCTACAATTCCAGACTTAGTGGATTGAAAATCGTGCTGGGCCCATATGTGTGCATGCTCAAAATCCTGGGAGGAGAATGGAGGAGAAGGGAATTGATTGCTGTCTTTGTAGTGTCCTTAGGACAGGCTCAAACTGCATCCGCCATCCCTGACCCTATAAAGCCAACCTCATTCTTCTCCTTCATGACCTTAAATGCTTTTAAACATCCAGGTCATTTGTCCTGCAGGATGCCTCACTTGTGAAATTCTTGTTTATTCAGATTTAGTACAAATGACTCTCGACCTATTTGTTTTCGTTTGTATTCAATATTTTTATTCATTTTGGTTGAATTTTATATTTTGAACACATGAAACATATGTATGCTTCAAAAATCAAAGCAATAGTAAGCTATATATTTAGGAAAATCTTGCTCCCTTGCATATACATACCATCCCTTCCAATAGGAAACTACTGTCACCTGTTTCTATAATAATTTGTCTTTTCTGTGTGTACTTTTGTAAAAATAGGACACGTATATTCATGTTTTTGTTTTATTCTCACAACAGATATTATTCCATGCATTTTTTCATCTTGCCTTTTTTAAAGTAAATCTTCATTTTGGCACATTATTAGATTTTCGAAGAGCTGCATAAATTGAAGAGTTCCTCTAACACAATTTTTCCTACGGTTAAAAACTTGTATTGCAACAATTCAGAAACCAGCATTGATGAATAATTCTTAACTAACTCAAGACTTTGTATTTCATACATTTTACTACTATACCTTTTCTTTTGTTCCAGAATTTTATGAACTTTCCCTGTAATGCCTTAATGCCTTTCGTCATAATGCTTCCTTAGTTTTCCCTTGTCTGTTGAAAGTTTCTCAGTTTTTTGTTGTTTTTTTTTTTTTTTTATGACTTTGACCCTTTTGAGAGCCAGCCACTGGCAAATTATTTTGCATAAATCTTATCAAATCAAGTTTGTCTAATGTTTTTCTCTTCTTTAGACTGGGGTTATGAGCTTTGGGGATGTGTGTAAGAGATAAAGTGCCCTGCTTACCTCAGCTATTGTGGGGAATGTGTTAGCACCATGATTTAGCACTAGTGATGTTCATCTTGGTCAGCTGCTTACGGTATTGCTGCCCGGGATTCCTCACTATCAATTATTATTGTTCATTTTCTAGCTTCTGTTCTCTGGAAGCAAGTCACTACTTCTGTTATCCTCCTTTATTCACTCATATTTATTTTTAATTAAATGATATAAAGATATATAAATACAAAAGAGTATGAGAGAAAAAAATTGTGACAACTTTCTAAAAGAAACAGGGATAGAAAAGTAATAAGCTAGATTGGAATTCCAGACTCAAATATGACCTTTTATACAGATGACAGTGCATTGTTAGCTGTGATTCAACCTGACTGATCTAGGAAGCAGATGTATTTAATTTTGGGGTATTTAAAAAAAATTAGTTTTCTATAGGCATGTATAGGAGAGAGAGAGAGTGAGGGAGCGAGAAAGAGAAAGAGAAATCACCCCCTGCGGGATGACTGCACTACCATCTCTTCTCCTCCGTTCTCCTCTATGGATTTCGGCATTCATACGTATGTGCCTGGTGACATGTTTTTAAGCTGCTAGTCACTCAAACCATGCAGTAGGCCATGTGGGATCCATCTGCCTTAACCATAAACCATAACCTACTGGCCCACACATGCATTTACTTTTCCTTACATACTGTTTAAAAGAAATTAACTGATGCCAGTATTTAAAAATCATGTGATTTTTTTTCCCATTAAAAATCCACAATTTGGAGTCTTCTTAAAAAAATATCCATATCTCCTGACTTATTAAGCTGCCTGGAACTCAAACCATGCAGTAGGCCATGTGGGATCCATCTGCCTTAACCATAAACCATAACCTACTGGCCCACACATGCATTTACTTTTCCTTACATACTGTTTAAAAGAAATTAACTGATGCCAGTATTTAAAAATCATGTGATTTTTTTTCCCATTAAAAATCCACAATTTGGAGTCTTCTTAAAAAATCAAAAGACCTGCCTGCTCTGAGTTCCATGCTATTCTGAAAAGGATAAGCTGTTGCTGGCTGGTGGCTGTTCTTGTGATGGGTAAGTTGAGTTTGTAACAGTTTACGCCCATATAATCTTGTCTGAATTAGCTTTCCAATCTGAGTAGGCATCTGAATGTGAAATCCCTTGTACAATTAGTGGTACCTTTCTTTATAAGGATTTTTATGCACATAATAAAGGAGTTTAGTTTCAAATCAACAAAGATATCTGATGATCCTTTGAGAAGATAAGGGATTTATTTCATCTTGTGAGATCTACAATTTACAGGAAGTCTTTATGGAAGGACAAGATGAAATCATAGGGTTTAAAGGTAGAGTTCATTTCTTTTTTATGGATTTCTAATTTCTTACATCTAAAATAATAATATTTAATTTTGTTACAGGTCAGACTTTGTAGTTAAGTGATAGGTGGTAACTGTAATCAGTGAGTAGTATGCGAACATGAAAAGGGATAGCATAACAACACATTCATTTTTTAGTCTGATTGTGGATTTAAACTAGATTGCTAATATTTGGTCCAGAATTTGCTCACTGAGCATAGTAATTATATACAACCAAGTTGAAAATTATATGGGGTAGTCACTTAACATTTCACGATATTTTGTTAGCTTATATAATTAACTCTTTCACAATAATTAAGTATCTTATTATGGAAAAAGACTGTAAGCGATTATACTGGTAATCAATATTTGAAGTCTAACAATGCCAACCAAATCTCATATTTCTTATTGTATTACATTTGAAATGATACCACACGGAAGGTATCTGCAAACAATATTGTCAAAGTTACTTTAGTACATCACATATGAGAATCCTGAATACTGAAAAATCACGTGCCAAAAATAAAAATAATGACTGTTTTATCTAATATTTCACTGCAATGAAGTGGTAGATTTTTATTCACTCAGATAAACAATGAAATTAATTGGAGTTTCATAAAAGGAGGTGTGTGGTCAGTGCATAAAGGAGCACTGCTAGTTTACAGAGCTCCAAAGAAAGCTGTCTCTGAAAAAAGTAGGTAATTCTTGCAATAGATTTGAATCCTAGGAAGCAAGCCTTCTCTGTTAGACATTTGTGGCCTTCAAGGCCATTTTGTTTCATCTCTTTTTTACACTTGTAAACCCAACCAAAAAAAAAAAAATCTCTGTGTGATGAAATTTACATTTTATGATTTGCTCTTGAGAACTAGGACTCAATTCCCAGGGCGGGCAGTTAATGTTGGTTAAGAACCATATTGGATAGCTGTAGCACATTTTCACCCCCTTGTGTGCTACTTAAGTGAGAAAAAAGCAAGAGTTTTCCAATGACTTGGAATGGGTTTTATCACTACCAAAACCTCAGGGTTTACCTATGAGATTCAGGATGGTCTGAATATGAAGTCTATTCAGCTACTCTTTGCTCACAGCTAATACTTGGTGTTTGGAGTAATCTCTGGTGCTGGGGATTGTTAAATTTGGATATGTTTTATCAGGAGGAATGATGTTGTGTGTTTAAGTGAATGATCAGATACATCTGGAGTAAAATAGAGGGGAAATTTAGGATTTTCAGACTTGATCATTTTGTTCTCACATAGGCAATAGTAAATTTAGACTTACATGTTTACTGTGCTAATGTACTTTTGATGCACAGAGCATAAATATGATATAATTGTTTTTAGCTATCTTTTATTTACCAAATATTGGTGTATAGAACCTATCAAAATCACATGATTTTTAAATGTCGGCATCAGTTAAATTCTTTCAAACACTATGCAATATGCATTCATATTTAAATGATCTTCATTTTTAGCTCAACTTTGAATATAGTGATAGTACTTATTTATTGTGAAAATCTGATAGAAATTATATATTTAGAAAGATTTTTCTATGGCTTGAATATCTTCTCTAAATATCTTGCCTCTGCTATTTCAGTCTTCTTTTTCTGAATGTATACAGCACTCATTCATGTTATCTACCACACAGGCTACCTTCTGGATATGTGTACTATTTTCAAATGATTTATTTGTAGATTTTTATTATCCAGACATATTATGAGATCTATAAGAACAAGATCATCTCTCTCTCTCTCTCTTTTTTTTATTCCCTCTAATCTGATCCAAAAATATCTGATCATATAGGGTCAATAAATACTTTGTTGTCTTAATTATCTATTAAAATATTTATATATCATTATAGAGGTAACCTTACTCTTTAGTTATCTTAACTTTTATTGATGTAGAATATGTATCACTCTAATCACTTTATTGAAGAAGTTATGTATTATATAGATAGACTTTCTACACTTACACATGTAAGACTCAAGTTTGATTTACATACACAATTAAGTTATATGATTTTTTCCTCTCAAAACAATGCTCTCCTTGAGACCAATTTTAAGAAAAGTCATTGCTTTCTCTCAGTTTCTATTCTTTTTGTTGCTCTGTACTGCCTAAGGCATTATTTGCCATTCTATTTCTGTGATTTAGTTTTTCTCTTGCTGTCTCTACTTGAACTTCCAAAATCCACAAGACATTGTTTTCTACCACAATTACAAGAATAAGAATTCCTTTGGGGCCAGCAGATGGCATGGTGGTTAAGTTGCTGGATTTCCTTGTGACTTACCACAACTGGAGTCCCTGACCTAGCAGCTTGAAAAATCATGCCAGGCATGTGTGCATGTGTTCAGGATTCCAAGAAAGAATGGAGGAGTGTGGGCATGCCTACTTAGGGGTGATTTCTTATTTTCTCTCTTTCTCTGTCTCTCTCAGAGCACATATGCCCTATGGCAAAAACTGAAAAAAAAAGAAAAAGAAAAAGAATTGCTTTAACCCTTAACATATTTTATCTTACAACCTTGTAATTCAAGAGATGGCATTTTATTTTTTATAATCTCTTAATAATAATTAAAGCTCTTCTTAAAGGATTATATGATAATCATCATAAAACTAAGAACTATAGGATATCTTTTAATGTCATAGTTATAGGTTCACCATTCCGATAATTTTAGAGTTGCCTTTTTAAGTCTGGAGGCTCTCCAACTACTTTGCTGGTTTTGAAGCAGAGGGATTCTGAGCCTGGGGACCCTAATGGCTAGGATTTGATCTTCTTAGTGTTTACATTTTTTTAAGAAAAAAAGTTAAAGTTTATTTTATTTCTTTTATGGGAGTGAGATGAGAGAGAGAGAGATTAAGAGAGAAAGACCAGCATCCTCAGTGGGGTCTAAAGCCCTAAACTGCCCTTTCCCAGCCTTCCCAGTCTTCCCAGCCTTCCCAGCTGGGTAGGGTCTTTGGTTGACTAAGGAATTGACTCTGGCCTTCCATATGGATACAGCACTGAGGAACAATCTGCTATCACTGCGTCAGTGAACCAACTCTTCTTAGTTGTTTCATGCATGTCAGAATGGTTACTGCTACTCACAGATATAAAATACAAAAACAAAAACAAAAAAAGGTCTGTACATGTTTTATGAATTTTCCTTGACTTCAAACATCTTCTCCTAGTTCCCATTCCTGGACACTTGCCATAATCTCTTTGTCTTTGACTCCAGGTAAACAAGTAAAAATTCCGAAGACCACAGCATACAAAACTGACTTCTCACATCTTTAATGCGAAGAAGAGGAAAATCTGGGAACCAGGAGTTAGCATAATGGCTATGTTGCTGGACTCCCATGTAGCTGACCTCGGTTCGCGTTCCGGACCCGGTGGCTTAAAACTCACGCCGGGCGCGTGTGCATGCGTGCCCAAGATCCCGAGAGGAGAATGGAGGAGAAGGGATTGCGGCGTGACCATCCCCCCTGGGGGGTGATTTCTCGCTTTCTGTCTCTATGTCTCTCTCTGTCTGGCGAGCGCACACGCCCTATAGCGAAAAAACCTCTCCAAAAAAAAAGAGAGGAAAATCTATAAAGACAAAGATGCCTATTAACCTTGCCATAAACACACTGTGTTTTGCCCATTGACACAATGATCATAGGGACACCACTGATAAGTTTAATAGAGAAAACTCCATTTTCTCTAATGGGCTCAGAATTTAGGGAGTTGTAGAAAAAAAGCTGTGCTTTTTTCAAACCCTAATGGCCAGCTGGTTTGAAAGGCCACGGGGCTGCAGCGTCTCATGCTCTTGGCAGTGAGACTTAGATGTGGCATACATCTCCAGACTTCAAGCAGAAGCTCCTCTTCTACGTTTAAGTGTATGTGCTTCCTTGAATATAAACCAAATGACGCAAAGTTGTTTCAACTGTCTCCAACAAAAGACTTTAGTGTCATTAAGGACTCATAAATAAATGACCCTATACACTGCCTTTTGAAACATAATTTGTTACTAAGTAAAACAATTTCTGTGCAAAAATTATTCATAAGCACAAAATGAAATATGGGGATAACTTTTTAAATTTTCTTTCTTTTTTTAACTTCTATTTTTTACTTACATTCTTTCTCCTATTCCAAATGATTTAGTGGTAGGTACCACATTGTGGTATGTATGAAGAGTAAAATGTCAGTGTTTAGTGAACAAGGTGGAAGACCACTTACGAACCCTTGCACTGCTCCTATAGTGAGATTATGAGCCAAGGAGAATGTTTTAATGACAAATTTAAATCTTCATGAAATAACAGGGTACCAGAGGACTCACTTAACTCATGTAACTAACTTTAGTTAAAATTGTCAATGTGTGCCAATATTTTTAAGAAAATGATTATATTATCTATAGTTTATATTATGGAAAGAAATGATATATGAAAATGGTAGGAGAGATTTGGTAAAGGGAAAATTACAATTTAACTGAAGATTTACTGCTAAAGTACTATCTATCAAATTCCTATGTTTAATCATGTTGAATCACTCAAATATTATTTTTGTGTGAAAAAGGTTTAGCTCTTGAACCAGCCAGCGACATGCTAATAAAGGCACCTGGATCACACACAGCTGACTGTGATTTGAGTCCTGGACTCAGCTTAAAAAACACGCTGGATGCATGTGTATGTGTGTCCCAAAATCCCAAGAGGAGAATAATAGAGAAGCAATTGTGACATGGCCATCCTCCATTGCCCCTGTCTTATTTTAATGTGATATGACTTATTTACTTTGGATTTAATCTGTAAATTAGATTTGTGACATTATTGAACTAATATTAAAGAACTTATACACGAAGGTATTAATGATATCTTCAATAATAAAAGTAAACACATACACAAAACTGATAGTATTTTAAGCACTTTATATATATTATTAGTGCATCAAAACCTTTCAACAACTCTATTAACTATTATCTCTCATTTTACATATAAAACAAACACATAAACACAAAATATAAAGTAAGTCACAGAAGAAGAATTGAAACTAGGCAATGTAGCCCCAAGGAACCATATACTTCGCCTTTCTGAACTATTTCCTTTTATTTTTGAGAGGTTTTTGCTATAGGGCATGTGTGCTCACCAGAAAGACAGAGAGAGACAGAGAGACAGCAAGAAATCACGCCCACCCCAGGGAGATTGCCATGCCACAATCCTTTCTCCTCCATTCTCCTCTTGGGATCTTGGGCACGCACGCACATGCGCCTGACGTGAGTTTAAGCCACCAGGTCCAGGACTCGAAACGTGGTCGACTACATGGGAGTTCAGAGACATAGCCATTATGCTAACTGCTGGTCCCTCTA
>NW_006159882.1:883132-965977 GCF_000334495.1 Tupaia belangeri chinensis
ATTTTGTGATTTCTTTGCAGTTTTACTCTCAATCTCTGTGTTACTTTTCTGGAACTGCTGTAACCTATTACTACAAACTTCACTCTTTCGGATGGTAGAATTTTGAAATCAAAGTTCCAGACAGGAGGATTTTTTTTTTCTTTTTTTTTAAGGCCAGAGAAGAATCTGTTCTCTCCTGGATTCTGGAAGGCAGTTGGCAACTCTTTGCATTCCTTGATTCTGAAGCTACAGAATTCCAGTCTCTCCCTGCCTCTGTCTTAATATATATGATCATTATTTTTAAAGGTCACATTGATAGATATCAAGGGTTAGTACTTGAACAAATCTTTTTAGGGACTACCATTTAACCAACTATACCCACCACATTTCTTTTATCATTCTGTTTTTTTTTTTCAGTCCTTTATTGTTAAATGGATTGACTGTATTTATAACAAAATTTGAACATACTAATACATTCAGTCATTCATTATGCAGATCCCTGAGTCTGAGTTTACTGACAAATAGTAATAGCCTAAGCAGTATCTTGGCGTCTCCTAAAATTGCTTTGCTGGATCCTGGAGGTTGTTGTCCTTATTAGCATGTGCTCTCTCATTTATACCTGCTCAGGTCATGTAAGAGATATTGCATAAGCTCTGTTAATGTCGATACAGCTAGTGATGTTTTATTATAATAGAGATAGGTTTGGCTTATCCTGAGCGTTCTCATCAATAGGGTTGGACCTTTCCTCTCTTCAACTTGTTAAGATAAAAATACCATAAACAATTATATAGCTATACCTATGTTTTGTCTGAATATATATATGTATGTATGTATCTCATACCTTTTATATAATTATTGCTTTCAGATGCAGTATCATCTTCATGAACATAATATTGGTGCTTTAGTATGTGGAATGAGAGCCCCCATTTGGAATGGAAATGCTAAATCATTAATCACCTCTCCAGGATTTTTTTGCTTCCTGCTTAAATGCCTTAATTCACTCATTACAAGTTTAGCATGAAAATTGTTTTTCCTAGACCAGATATTGTTCTTATTTTTCTGATTCTATTTCTGACATGTAGGACAGTTAAAATTTTCTTTTCATGCTAAAATACCCTTACAGTAATTTACAGTAGATCAGATATAAATATTTTTAATGTTTATAAGAGCTCGATAACCAATTATTTCATTGTTTATAAGATCTACCTTATTTTATGTACTACTATGATCCTGATTTTAGAGATGTTAAACTCTGGGGGGATGTGTGCATTTTAGGATTAATTAGTTCTTAATTCCTAAATCTATGCATTAAAATCCTTAACCTATGCATAAAAAAATAAAATCATCATTAATTTATTAATAATTAATTTTGACTTTGTTCCCTTTTATGTTTTATTTAGTTCATTCCTTCTCTTGCTCTCTTTTAATTTGCTACAGGGCATTTTTGCTCACCAGAGACAGAGAGAGAAAGGAAAGTGAGAAAGCACTCTACCTCCTGGGGTGGGGGTATGTATGACCACAGGGCAATCCCTTCTCTTCCATATTCCTCTTGGGACTTTAGGCATGCATGCACACATGCCTAATGTGTTTTTCAAGTTTATTTTTTTTTTCTTCAGAGAAAGAGAGAGAGAGAGATGGGGGAAGGATAAACAGGCATCCTCAACAGTGGTTTCATGCTGCTATGCATTCCCAATCTCAGCCAGGCCTGGATCATAGTCACATATATGCACCAGGTGTGTACAAGAGGTCCTCGGACACAACCCTGGGACCTTCCCATGTGGCCCCAGCATCACAGAGTGCTACATTACCATCATGCCACTGCTGCCAACCTTAGGTCCTTCTTTTTCTCAAGTTCCTTTTCAGAGGTACATAGATTCTGAGAAAAAGCTCCTCTATATATTATGCTCTGGAAAAAAGAAGATTGAGATGATGGTGAGGGCAAGTATCTTTGATCATCAGTATTGTCTGGTTAAGATGAGGTTGGTGATTCCATTTGGCTTGTTTGAGTGCATTTAACCAGGTTTTCTAATGACTTCTGAGTTAATAGGCTAACAACTACAATAGTTTTCTGTTGAGGGGGTTTCCAATCTTCTTAAGGGTATTGGGGGAAAAATTCTTTGGTATAACAAAGCATGACAGTAAGATATTGGTATAGACAAAGTAAATTGAGCCCCTTCAGGTTTGATAAGGGTAGCAGTGTGGCTTAGGAAAAAGGAGCAATGGATTAGAAATCAGAAACACGGTCTCAGGTCTTTCACTTACTAGATATTTAAACTGGGGAGGCTTAATTACTTAACTTATTTCATCACCTGTTTCCTCATCCAAAAAGTGAAGACTGATGATATCTGCTCTAACTTCATTTTTGTGATGACCCAACGAAATAAAGTGTTATAGAATGTGAGGTCCTACTTTTTATACTATTGAAAGAATGAAGCAACTTTACTTTTTATAAAATAGAATATACCATCTCTGTTTTAAATTCCTCAGGGTCTCAAACCATGAAAATGTCCTGTTTGCATGAAGGAATCCCATTCTATGTATCTGTCACATAGAAAAGTAAATATGAAACAGTGTGATAGTAAAACACAGTTGGGAATACCAGAGAAAGCTGCTTGGTAGGAGTATATTTAACTATCATAGAATTTGAGTTTTACACAGGGGGAATACCTGAGAAGTTAGAACTTTTCTGGAAGATACCTTCTTCAATTAAATTATAACTTTTACCCTGAAAGCTCAAAGCAAGAGGAAAAGATGACAACTCAGTGGGAATAAGGAGATGTCATTCTCTTGACCACAAATGCAATAGAAGACATTTTTTTAGAACATTTGCAAGGGAGAAGAACTTGAAAAATGTAATCAGTGAGTTCATTTCTGGTAGGTGGGATATAGGTAATAAGCATAATAAGTTTTATAGTGATATGTTAGAAAAGCTTATATTAAAACCCACCACCACCACTACCACAACTCAACAATAAAGCTTATAGCAAATAAAAGATCAGGAAGTACAGAGGTCAGGTGTATACAGTAGCAATATATTTTTTCAATGCTTTGGTTGTACAATATATAGCACTTACCAGATTACTTTAATTCAATCTTTTCCAATTAGTCATTTAAAAAATACAAATACATTGTTGAAAGTAACTTCAATGAATTGTTATCTGAGCTGGATAGTTTCCAGACAATAATTTGAACTAAGTATGCTATGCAGGATAATTAAGAAGATGATTTTTTTTAACATATTATTGTCTTAATAAGGTTTATATTTGGAAAGTATGCTTTGTAATATATTTACAATGAAGCATTTAAAAATAAGTATAAAATACTAAGGGAGTATTGCACTTATATAAGTAGAGTTTGTTTCTTGTTATCTAGGAGAGATATTCTATGCTGATTTCAATTAGAAATTAGACTCCAGCTCCTGGAAAATATTTATGTATATATTCGTGGACAATTAGGAATCTATAATCTATTTCTATTGTCATGTATAAACACACATAAATGTGTTAGTAAATGAAGTAATTAAGTGCTAAATATCTTATCCATATCTTATTATGTGCTTAGTTTATTCATTTTTATATTTTCCTATAATTATGATCCTAATATAATTTTAACGTCCTGGTTCTTTTTTTTTCTGAAATATTTTTGCTATAGGGCATGTGCACTTGCTGGAGAAAGAGACAGAGAGATAGAAGGCAAGAAATCACTCCCCAGGGAGGATGGCCACACCTTACTCCCTTCTCCATTCTCCTCTTGAAATTTTGCATGTGCACACACATACACACACACACTGGGTGAGTTTCAAGCTGCTGGGTCCAGTATTCGAACCGCAATTGGCTACACAGGAATCCAGTGCCTTTACCACCACGCCGCTGCTGCCCCCTGTCCTTGTTCTTGTTCAGATGTGATCTTACTTTTGACAGATTCTTCAGTATTCTTCTACTCCCCAAATCCAGGATTGTCTTTTAATCAAGACACTAAACATTAGAATGAAAAAGTCCTTTTTCTCATTTGATAACTTTCTAAACACATTTTTAGAAACTTACTTACTTTTGTATTGATGCACAGCAAGCCATCAATATTTAAAGTAGTTTTTTCTCCTTGACTTTAAAATAGTAAATTTAGGGACCAGTAGATGGCATAATGGTTACTTTGCTGAACTCCCATGTTGTCAACCACAGTTGGAGTCCCAGACCTGGTGGCTCAAACTCACGCCAGGCACATGTGCGTGTATGACCAAGACCACGAGAGGAGAATGGAGAAGAAGGGATTATGGCATAGCCATCCCCTGTAGGGAGTGATTTCTCTCTTTTTTTTCTCTGTCTCTCTCTTGTCTTTCCAGTGAGCACATGTACCCTATAGCAAAAACCTCTCTTAAAACAGAACAAAACTAAACTAAAATAGTAAATTTCTGGTTTATGGATTTCAGCCACAAAGATGTGAATTATTGTTTTTTGTTTGTTTATTTGTTTTCCCCAGAAGACATGTACACTCACGAGAGAGAGAGAGAGAGAGAGAGAGAGAGAGAGAGGGAGAGAGAGCCCCAAATAGGGGGTGAATATAAAGGAAATAAAATATTCTGGAATTAAGATGGAAGAAAGTCCTGGCAGGCCCAAGTGCTCAAGTGCTTGGCTTGGGTTCATCAGCAGAGACTCCTACCCAGCCTGCTGTGAGGGAGGAAGAGTTCTCTGGACTGCATAATATGCTTGTTCTACCACCTTACATTCTACCAGTCAGATCAACCTTCATTCACATTGGGAGCAGTTAGGTTTGGATATATAAGAAACAAATACCTAATAATAGGAGACACTGGAAGAATTCTTTTCTCACGACTCCCTTAGAAGTAAAAGAAGAGAAACTGCCCTCTGAACACCTGAACTCCAAACTCCTACTGTGCATTCCACATTCCCATCTGCAGCAAAAGAGGGAAATTGGCACAGAGCTTGCATGTATCATAGAGAAGAACAGGAGCACACAACTACGTTGGCATACTCCAAAGAAATGGTAAGACGCAAATATATGACTAGATCATTAAAAATCAAAGCAGAGCCCCAAGACATAGAAGGAAATAAAGAAATACCTCCCAATCGAAGAATCATGACCCTCACAATAATGGATAAAACAAGAGATTGCAGAAATGTCAGAAAAATGATTCAGAATATTCATGGTAACAAAACCCAAAGAGATGCAAGAGAAAAAAGATAACCAATTCTATGAGATGGGAAAATTCTTCCATGACTTGAAGGAGGAATGCCATAAAGAGATAGGTACACTGAAAAAGAATCAAGCAGAATTTCTGGAGATAAAGAATTTAATGCAGGAAATCAAAACCTCTGTTGATACAGATCAGACCATGTTGAAGAACGGATCTCTGACCTCAAAGACAGAACTTCCAAGTTAGTCCAAGCATCTGAAGAGAATAGAAGAATAACCATTAAAAATGAGGGCAGGGACCAGGAGGTGAAGTGACAGTTAGGGCACTGGACTCCTATATGGTTGACTGTGGTTTGGGTTCCTGACCTGGCAGCTTGCTTTCTCATCCCCTGCACCCTTCCTCCACTGCCCCAGAGGTGCACACATACCCTAAGCAAATTAAAAAATAGTGACAGTAATAAATAAAATTAATGTAATAATTCTTAAAAAATATAAGAACAACATATGAGAAATCCTAGACACTATCATAGAGTCAAATATCTGCATAATAGATATTCCAGAAAGTAAAAAAGACAGGTAAAAGCATAGAAAACATCTTTACTAATATATAGCTGAAACTTGTCCAATTCACTAATATATAGCTGAAACTTGTCCAAATTTAGAGAGATATAGACATCCAAATCCAGGAGGTACAGAGAATATAAGTAGATATAACATAAGAAGATATATAGATATAGGATAAGAAGAGCCTCTCCAAGGCATATCATAGCCAAATTGGTAAAAAATCAAACACAATACTCTAAAAATGGCAAGAAAGGAATGCCAAGTTACTTAGAAAATTTACCCCATTAGACTAATAGCAGATCTCTCAACTGAACAATGCAGGCATGGAAAGAATTGAGGACATATTTAAAATTCTGCAGGAAAAGCAATTTCAGCCAACAGTACTATACTTGGCAAAATAATCCTTTAATTAGGAAGAAGAAATAAAATCATTGCCCGGTAAACAAATGCTGAAACAATTCACCAAAATTAAATAGGCTCTTTAGGAAATACTTAGGGGCTACTATACCAGGAAAGCTTAAGGGAGATAAGAACAGAACACAAAACAACTAGAAAAAAGAGTAAGTCCACACATATTGATAATAATATTGAATGTCAGTACTAAATACAGATTCAACTATTTTACATGCCAGCAAGCTTAAATACAAATTTACCAATTATTTGATAAATAGTTATTTCCATAGATTTGAATTTATATATTGATTATAATCATTACTCATTTTATAGAACTAGATAATAGAAGACAAGTCAAAAATATTACAAATAGCTGAGTCTTTCTTTCAAATGAATTTTTAAAAAGGCTATAATTAAGAACTTTGTAAAGCCCATAAATCTCCAAATCACTGACTTTATAAAGTCCTCAATTTTAAACATCTCTTTCCACTTTTCCACTTTTATTTCATTTCTGCTTTTTCTTTTTTTTAAAAGAATTATTTTATTTAACTTTATTTATTATTATATCATTATTATTTTTCAGTTTGATCAGAGAGAGACAGAGAGAGAGAGAGAGGAAGTGAGAAAGCAAGCCACCAGGTCCGAGACTTGAACCGTGGTCGGCCATGTGGGAGTCCAGCGTCTTTAACCACCACGCCACTTGCCGGCCCCTCATTTCTGCTTTTTCAAGATCTTATTTGTTTATGCACAGTACAGTACTATGATCTTACAAGAACTCACAGTGTGTGAGTAAAAGTGTCCTATGTTGATCTCTTCCTAATGGGCTATTGTTACTTGCAATTTTACCTTATCTCTAACTGGAACAATGCTTGATACCCACAGATATTTTCACATTATAAACGCTTATCTCCCACAGTCCTCTACTTAGAAATGATAAATTCTTCTTTCATTAGCTATGTTAATATTATCTTTATTAACATATGAGATCATTTATTGCCTTTTTTTTTTTTTTTTTTTTTTAGAGAGAGCCTTTTCCTATTTTTTTTTTTTTTTTTTTTTTGAGAGAGAGACTTTTGCTATAGGGTGCATGCACTCACTGGAGAGGCAGAGAGAAACAAAAAGCAAGAAATCATCCTCCAGGGGGATGGTCATACTACAATCCCTTTTCTTCCATTCTCCTCTTGGGATCCTGGGCATGCACACATACACACATGCCTGGTATGAGGTTCAAGCCTCCGGGTCTAGGACTTGAACCATGATTGGTCACATGGAAGTCCAGTGCCTTAACAGCTACACTATCTGCTGACCCCTATTGTCTGATTTTTAACCAATGTGTTTTTCTTTAGAACTGTATCTCACAGTAAAGAACACTGTAGAGAATCAAGTTCGTACTTGCAGACTAACCATTGGAGTGAGTTTTTGATGTTTACAATATAATGTTAAATGCTGAAAGTGGTGAAGATGTTTATATCCTCAATTTGTTTATTACATACAATATACATGCTTTTTCAAGACCACTGTGTACCCGACAAAGATGTATAATAATTATATGTAAATCATAAATTATAATAACTACTTAAAAAAGAGAAAAACTCTAGGACAAATAATCTAAAAGAACAATTTTCTCTTCTATCAATGTACATATCTAAGTTTGCATCAATAAGAAAGTTTTAAATGGTCAGTCACTTTCTATATGTGTGTGTGTGTGTATATATATATATATATTTATATAATGTAATTTAATATATGTATTTGCAAATATATAAACCATTGAAAAAGTAAAAAATAATTCTGAACTGTGAATAATTGTGCCTAATCACTGGGTGACAAATCTAAAGTAAAAATAAAAATGAAAGTTTATAATAGTTTGCCTCAGATTACCTTGAGATTTAAAACATATGTAATTGCCAGAGGGATCATGACCTTACCAGGAAGAGACAGAGAGAGAGGGAGAAGGAAAAAGCAGTCTGTAATGAAGAGTGGCCATGCCACAATCCTCTTCCTCCACTTCTTTGTTCTGTCATGAGCTGGGCATGAACACACGTGTGCCCCATGCGTTTTTTAAGCTTCCAGAGCCAGTATTTAAACTGTGTTCAACCATGTGGAATCTGGCTCCCTTAACCACTAGGTTGTGGAGCCTTGCATTTTTAAATTTATTATGTTTTTAGCATTGAACATTATATAATGTTAGTTAATAAATTATGAGTTCCCATGAGAGTAAGAACTGTATTCTGATGTTGGATCTTCCTGAAAAGTTTTCTTATCTCCCATGCTATATACATTGGCTAAGTTTATTTTAGGCTCAAATTACTTGAATATCATATCTGGTTGATTGTTCCTAATTTCTAAATAAAATTGAGGAAGTTTATTTTTCAATTTCTTTTCTAGAAGAAATACGTCTACCTATACCTGTATTTACACTATAATAGATAGTGGGAGCATGGATGTTAAAATTCTCTATCAGAATCACAACATTCAAAGCAAGTGATGTAGAAATTCTTTCATTTTTTGCCTATAAAATTGAAAGCAAATAATATTGATAACTGTACTTAATTCTGTTCAAGTAGAAAAGTGTGTTTCTCTGACAGAACTGTTAGAAATAACTAACTAAAAAAGAACACACCCAAAATAACAATAATAAAAGTAACCAGTTCTCAATATTCTCTTGGTGATTTCAACAGTATCTTAATGAAGAGGTCGGGGTTAGGACACGGGAGCATTTTTTTGATGTGATACTTTCCTAAGAAACTTAAATTTATTCTGCCGTAAGTACTAAAAAATACGTGAGCTAGCCTTTTTAATATGTGGTGTCATTTTTATAACTGGGCTCCTTCATACCTGTTTGAATGCTGAGATTTTTGTACTATGTGATCTCAAAGTCATGAAATGGAAAATGTTGCTTTAAGTCAAATTCATTGAGAGCAGTATTATAAAATTTTCATGATCTGTTTTTCAAAGTGTAATGCTGTAATAGGCAACAAATATATGTATGTATAATATATAGGTTTTTTCCCCTATTTATGTTTTGTGATGTCACCTGTAGGCATCTGTGTGATAGAATTCGAAAACTGTTTATTATTCTGTTTTCTAGCTCTGTCCAGATGTTTAGCTACAGGGTAGTGTTACTGCCCAGATTAGTACAGCTGGTTAGAAGACACTGCTAAATATGTACAGCATCTGGGGCTTGTCTTGGGAGGTTGAATTTCAATTAATTAAATGTGCAGCTAACTTACAAAGATCTTGCTTCTCAGTTAAACTGACTATGGAGCAGAACTAATTTTAAATGCTGAGGATAAATAACATAACAGAAAACTTTTTTTTCTTTTTATTTATTTATTTTTTTTTTACAAAAGATGTCTCTAGCTACAGAAATGGAGTAAATACTTCAATTAACACATGTCATTCTGTCTAGAAAGCATGAGTCTATTTTTGATATTTCTAAAAGAAAAAACACAACTTTGTAAGACTATCTGAAAATTAATCTTACTCACTGTTTTCATTAAAATTTAGTTTAAGAGACCACCCCTTCTTCCTGTATCCTCTCGGCTTTGGTGTTTACTTTTATGTAAAGAGGAAAAAAATGAGTCAAAAATAATCATTCCCACAACATTATACTGAGCCAAAATTAATCAGACAGCAACTACAGCTTATACCACTTATGATTACAGTTGTGATGTTTAGATGAATTTCCTGGCTTAATATTCTGTTAGGAGGTCTTTTGTCATTATTCAGACATTCGGAAAATGGATTTTATGAAAAAACATTCTAACAGTGAATGCTTATAAAACCTTCCCCTGAACATCTGCGACAAATTAAATAAGCTTGTAAATATAATAAATAAGCTAACTTGAACAGTACTAGGGAATAAACAAAACTTGATTCAGTTTTCTTTGGCTTGCTACAAATAATTTTATTTGTAATGGTTTTTGCAGTCTCTGTAGTATACATGCCAGATACCTGCCTGATACAAGGGACCAGTGGACAGATTAGTTAAAAAAGAAACAGAAAAGCAAAACAAACAAACACACAAGCAAAACCCAGAACACAGAACTGGAGTCAGTCCAAGCCCAGATTCCACACATAACATTAGTTTGAAATTGTGCAGAGTTTGAGAATCTATTTGTAAACTCACTGGGTCTTCATTTTTCTCTGAGCTGTGCTATGAGCTGAACTGTGTCCTTCCAGCATTCATATATTGATGGCCCAGTCCACCACATGACTGAATCAGAGACAGAGCCTTTAAGGAGGAGCTAAGGTTAAATGAGGTCATAAGGTGTAAGCTCGGATTCAGTAGAATTAGTGTCCTTAAAAGAGAAAGAGCAAACATAAATCTTTCTCCACCATATGCAGACGTAAGAAGGCTGTCCTCTGCAACCCAGAAGAGAGCTCTCACCAAACCTGACCGTGCTGGCACCTTGCTCTCAGATAGTGGCTTTCAGAATTGTGAGAAAGAAATTGTTATTGTTTAAATCACAGTCTGTGGTATGTTTTATTTTTTTTAATGATTGCCCAAATAGACTAAGCAAAGCTTTCCTGTCCAAAGACCATTTAAAAAAAAAAAATGGGAACCAGCAGTTAGCGTAATGGCTATATCGCTGGACTCCCACGTAGTCGACCGCGGTTCGTGTCCTGGACCCGGTGGCTTAAAACTCACGCCGGGCACGTGTGTGTGCGTGCCCAAGATCCCAAGAGGAAAATGGAGGAGAAGGGATTGCGGTGTGACATCCCCCCTGGGGGGTGATTTCTCACTTTCTGTCTCTATGTCTCTCTCTGTCTGGCGAGCACACGCGCCCTATAGCAAAAAAAAAAAAAAAAGATTTATTATCTAATCAGACTATAAAGCATTGTCCTGATTCCACACTGCTAAGGTGTTTATATAGTTAATTTCAGCTTTTTAAAGTTAATGCTACAGATACTTGAAAATTATAATTAAGAGATGAATAAATTAATTGCCATCGCTTCGTTTTTGAAGAAAGTGAACTATGTATGTTGGTTGCATGGAAGGCACCCTCTGGGATGATGCAGGCCAGGAGAGCAAGAAGCAAACCCCTCAGGGGAATTCGAAAGATCATCACCTATTTAAAAGACCCATGAGACCTTTCCAGTTTCCCCGGAATTGGTAACAATATCTGGCTTTTAAAAACAGGAGAAATTAAACTTTGTAGCATGTTGCTATTTGAATGACCTACTCCGTGGAATTATAGCAGCAGACTAATCCTTTAGGAGCGATGGCTCTATCAATCTTTGGATTTTTCTAATGTGGAAGCTACTCAATTGCATCTCAGAAATCAGGGAGGTAATTACTCATGCAGACAGCACAAAATGAAAGAAAAAAATGCAAGTTCTGCTGAGTATCCCTTTTAGAACAAGCCGTGGAACAAGGAAAACAGCCTCTATAATCAGTCAAATTCTTCCACTAATTTTTCAGGTGTTGAAAGCTGTAGTGAGAATACATGCTATGAAAGTTAACAAAGCAAAGTGGCTTTGGGAGTGGGTTTTAGAGAGAGAAAAAGAAAAGGAAAAGGAATTTCTTATTTTTAAGGAAGAATTCTACTGGGAATACTGAGTGAAGTTTGGTTCAACTTTGTTAAGTGGATGTTGTAGGACTTAAATCTGATGGTAACTTATGGATCATTTATTTACCAAAAATTAATTATTCTCTAAAGTGTAAATATTTTTTTTAAATGTTAGTCTCTGAGGTGAATTAAATATTCAAATTTTGGGTAGTGGCTATTTGGGATTTGTACAACGTCTCAGGAGAACTTAGTAAAATGAATGAACTGTAGGAAAGAATCTGAGGGACATTGCTTTGGTACCTTTTGGATGTCTCCAGACTTTTGCGCATTCCAGAAATCTAAAGCATTTAAATCTCCAGCTGAAAGCTCTACTTTGGCATAAAGTGTTGCATCTAACGTTTAGATAATTGAGGAAACTTCTTTTCACTGAAGTGAAGGGAGATATAGTAATATGAAGTATGTAGTTATTGGTTTTTGACATCGTTTGCTTTTGTTTTTGATGCTGTGCACTCAAATATTTAATTATAAATCAGCTTTCTCATCTACTCAAACTTCTCTCCCTCCCAATCAGACCTAAATATTTCCCACTGAAGGTATTAAATGTGAATATTTAATTTAATTAACATATTTCTTTCTTCCTAAGACACAGGGATGGGGACCCAGGTTAAGCAAGCTGTTCAGCATTGTGACCGTGGTCACACAGACTCCAAATGTGCTCATTTCGGGTTGAAGCTATTTTTATAGAGAAGCCGTCTTTCAGATTGCCAGCCATATGAGGATGGTTTTGTACATGAAAATGCTAAAAAGGGACATCATTTTCTTGGACTGCAAGCTTTAAGGTGATTTCACATCTATTGGCAAAATGAGTACCAATGTTAAAAAACATGAATATTTCAATCTGTATCAATGAGCCAGCTGTACCTGAATTTGAGCAGTGCATTTTTCTGGGGGGGAGAGTTGAGTAATTCTAACTTTTGCAGCCATTTGAAAAGCTGTCAACGACAGGAGGCCTAGCAACTGGAGGAGTTGAGGGTAGTGTTTATCATTAGAGCTGGACTTTTGTATGGGTTTTAGGAATCACAGGCTACTGAGGTTTCATCTTGGACAGGTTCCAGATACTGAAGAAGGGAGCTGCATTTCTTCAGAAATTCAGTTCAAAGTTCACAAAACTGCTTGTAGTATATACAGATTGTATTCCATGTCTTTTTTTACTCTTTCTACTTACAATTGTTTTGTACCAAATTGCCATTATCTAAAAGTGCAAAAACTCACACTGTGATATATCTTTTTAAATAATTAAGAGAGTTCTATCTTTGTGCCTAACATTCGAAAGGATGAATCAAAAATAAGGGATGGGGGCAATAAAAAAAGGTCTGGAAGGAGTTGTGACATTAAAAATGAGAAGGAGAATGAGTAATGCAAAAGACATTGTGATTTGGGAACCAGTTATAAAATTTGTGAATAAAAAATATGAATTTGACTCTTTTGAGTAAAGAAACAAAAATTGATTAATATGTAAAAGAATGTACAAATGTTGAGGTTTTTGTTTTGTTTTGTTTTGTTTTCAGAGTTTTTTGCTATAGGGTACATGCGCTCACCAACAAGACAGAGAGAGACAGAGAGACAGAAAGTGAGAAATCACCCCCCAGGGAGGATGGCCATGCTGCAATCCCTTCTCCTCCATTCTCCTTTTGGAGTCTTCTTGGACACACACGGACATGAGCCCGGCATGAGTTTAAGCCACCAGGTCCAGGACTCGAATGTTGGTCGGCTACATGGGAGTCCAGCGACATACCCATTATGCCAACTGCTGGTACCAAGGTTTTTTTTTTTTTTAATTGTAGCTAAGGAACTGGGATGAGGAATTAAGATCTGAGAGTTATTTCTGTAAATTTAGTAACTGAGGTAATGGGAATGCTTGTGTTTTCTGAATGGAAGAGTATGGAAAGGCAAGAGAATATTTCTAAAGATAGAACTTAAGGAAATGGTTACATTTCCAAACTGGCAGATTAAAAATAATGCATTCCAAAGTAACTTTACTTATGTCAGAAAATCTAAGACAGAAAATTTTCATGAAGATTAGTTAAAATAGTTCAAGAGTTAGAAATGATTAAAAAAAGTTGAGTTTAGGAAGAAAACTTATCAAGGTTAAATTTTCTCTTTAACTTTGTTTATTCACATAAAATTAGATTTTTTTGTGTGTGGCACTCTGTATGACTGGAACAAGCTTCATGGATAAAAAACTAATTCATAACGTGTATCAATTTTTAGTTATTTCTTTCACGATCTCCTTATAGTAGGCAAGGAAACACAGTTGCTAAGAATTGCTGACATCAGAATGGGGCAGTGATGCAGCAGTAATGCAGTTCTCTATAGAGCTGACCCATATGGGAAGGTTCTGGGTTCACATCCGGAGACCTCTCCTGAACATGCATGCATACCCATGAGCCAGGGTTGGTTGTAGCTGAGGGTGAATTGCAACATAGAGACCCTGTTGAAGATGCCTGTCTCCCTGTTACTCTCTGTCTCTTTCTGTCTTGATTATTCATGGAAGAGAGAGATGACTAAACTTAAAACAAAAAAATGAACTAAGACATTTTCCTTCTGTTGTTTCTCATCTTTTTCCTTAATTACTACTGTCTGTGTTCCTGCCTCTATCTCTCTGTCAAACTTAGACCGCGAGTAAAGACTCAGAAAATAATAAATACATTTTGAGTTAGAAGATAAACAACCTGGTAAGAATTAGGATCCTCTGAGGCCTTGTTTTTCTCCACGCAGAAAATATTCACCTCTTGTTTATTCAGAAATAAAATGGCATCCTTAGAAGGAAGAAAAACATATGTCTGCCCTCAAGAGTTAGCCCTCTGTCTAGTAGGAGAAAATGGCAAAGAGCTGGTCCTATCATTTTTCATTTTTGCTTTAGAAAACACAAATGCCTTTTGATGTCAAAATAACAGAGGGTTAGAATTTGAATAAAATGCATTTCTCTAGCCAGGAAATGTGTAGTCATACAAGGACAGTCATACTAAGAAACTGTGCATGTATGTGTTTGTGTTTGCATATGTTTGTGTGTCTGTGTATTTGTGTGTGTGTGTTTTGCAGGAATTTAGCATTCTTTGTTAACAAGGCGGGAAAAGAAAAAAAAACTCTAATGGAGAAGGAGATAGGATATGATGGAGGTTTTGCTAGAATCCTCTTATCTTCTTTTCTTCCACTGTAGTCTTAAACAACAGTCTTGGAAAAGCATACTCAGGAATTCTATGCTAACTGAAAGCAAAAGTGGTGATGTTATTAGCTATGAACATCCTTATTTCCTAAATACGAATCACAGAATAACTAATACTTCCCACTGGTCAGCAAATCATTCTCAGGAGCAAGATAATATTGTTAAGAAATTTTAGATACATTAACTTGTTTAATCTGCCAGATGAAATTTAGAATTATATTCTGAAATAAAAGAAAATAAGAGAAATATACTGGTATTTTGTTAGAATTATTTTAGAACTATGAATTCAATCTAGAAGATGTTGACTTGTCTTCTTATTGATAAACACCCCAAGTTTAGTTCTTTATCTAGGTCTTCATTCTCCTTACAGTTTTGTTGCTAGAATTATCCTTAGTTAATATCTTACTTGCATTTTTGCTATTGTGAGTGGAATACTTTATTCTGTTTTTTATTATTCACATTTTATTTTTTTAAGTTATTTTTTATTTAACTTTATTTATTCATTCATTTATTTATTTTATTTTGACCAGAAGGGAAGAGAGAGAGAGAGAGAGAGAGAGAGAGAGAGAGAGAGAGAGAGAAATTGAGAAAGCAAGCTGCCAGGTGCAGGACTTGAACTACAGTCAGCCATGTAGGAGTCCAGCACCCTTAACCACCATGCCACCTGCTGGCCCCTATTATTCACATTTTAAAAGAAATATGTTGATTTTTAAAGTGTACTTACATATGCCTATATGTACTTAATTGTCACTATTCTATTAATAAAAAGCTTACACATCAAACTAGTAAAACTAATATTAATGAAAGTATTGATTGAGGGCTTATTTTGAACTAAGAACTGTGGTAAGTATATTTAAATGATTACCTCATTTAAACTTCACAATAACCTAGGATGTTGGTTCTTCTATGCCATCTCTTTCATAGATGAGGAAGTTGAAGCTTAGAAAACTACTCAGTGTCTTATGGTCAACATATGTTGGTAAGGAAACCAGGGACAATTCTGGATTTACTCTCAAAGCAGTTTGACCAATTTTTAACCTCTACACAAAATTGTCTAACAGGTTGGTAATATTGATAATATGCAAATGTAATTAAACACTGTAATGAGTAAATGCAGGCGGGAGACACCCGGAATCTTCTTAGGGAGGGAACTTTGCTTATTCTGTTAGAGTAACAGGGAGTTATGCTTTTTGATTATAGGAAGTTCAAAAAATGAAGAAAAAGACTTTAGGGGAGCAGAAATTCAACATCAGAAATGAACCATGGGCCAGCCCATGGCATGGTGGTTAAAGCAGCTGATTGCCACATGAGAACAGTGCAGTTGGAGTCCCACACCTAGTGACTTGAGAAACATGCTAGGTGTGTATGAGTGGGTGCGCAACATCTCCAAAAGTGAGATGGAGGAGATAAGACCGCAGTGTAACCATTCACCAAATGGGATGCTTTTTCACTTTCCCTGTCTCTCTCTCTCTCTCTGTTTCTCTCCAGTGAGTGCATGTGCTCCCTGGTAAATTTAAAAGAAGAAAAAAAGAATAAGAAATTAATCAGAATTTGGGCTTGGGGAAAGCCAATTATGAGGAAAAGTGAGAAAGTGAGAAGAAAGAAGCTCAATGAACAAAGAACAAAGAGACAGAGTTGAGAGATTATAAAATGTCATTGCCTGGCAGTTCTCTTGGGGAAAACATTGGATGTCCCCTGAATGAAGAAGACAGAGTTTGTTTCATTTCTACCTAATTTAAGAGGACAGAACTGATATCTGAATTAATTTAAAAAATATATTTACTTTCTCGGAACCAGCAGTTAGCGTAATGGCTATGTCGCTGGATTCCCACGTAGTCGAATGCGGTTCGTGTCCCGGACCCGGGGGCTTAAAACTAACGCCGGGCGCGTGTGCGTGCGTGCCCAAGATCCCGAGAGGAGAATGGAGGAGAAGGGATTGCGGCGTGACCATCCCCCCTGGGGGGTGATTTCTCGCTTTCTGTCTCTATGTCTCTCTCTGTCTGTCTGGCGAGCGCACGCGCCCTACAGTGAAAATCTCTCCAAAAAAAAAATATATATATATTTACTTTCTAAAGAATCATATATACATTGGTGTTTGTCCTGTATTTTTTTTTCTATAGGAAGTGTGTGCTCACTAGAGAGAGACAGAGACAGAGAGAAAGTGAGAAAGCACTCCCTAGTAGAGATGACCACACCAGATTCCCTTCTCCTTCATTCTTCTGTTGGGATTTTGGGTACAGATGCACATGTGCCTAATGGGCTTTTCAAGTTGTCAGGTTAGGACTCAGATGTAAAAATGGCCATGTGGGATTCAGGAACCTCAGCCTCCACACCACTTGGATGGTCCAGTGTTAGCCATTTTATTAATAATTTGAAAGATGTTTGTGCCCTAGCCAAGGGCAAATATTAGGAAAGGTAAAACTCTAGTTTGAAGTCTGAATAGTAAATGAGAGCAGAACTTAAACTGATGAAAAGCATGATAGGAATATTTGACTTAATTACATAGAAGTAATATGTTTTACTTGAATAACACAACTGAACACTCAGTCCACTCACATAACCACCAACTTATAAAGTGACCAAGAGTGATTGCAGTCAATAACTGTCATTTTCTTGCACTGTTATGTATGTTAACTATTGTCAAAAAGTATCTTGAGTTAAAAAAAGGACAGTCATACTATAGTCTGCAAGAAATGTTATCTCCTCTTTACCCATAAAAGGTTTATCATATAATCAAGACCTCTTCATAATTTACCCAGATTTTGTTTATATTTTTAATTCAGAAATGATATTGCATTTTATTGAGCTTCTTACTGTGAAACTGTGTTATAAGTAAAAGCAACTTAGTTTTCTTTTTCCTTTTATAGATTTTTAATGCTAATGTAATAAGAGTAAGTGCATTTTACATGTAGAAAGCAATGAAATGAAATGTTTCTTAAAAATTTAAAGAAACTCACTAGTAAAATGAGGTTATTTTTGTGCAAGTAAAAAGCAAAGGAAAAAACCTAAATGATATTAACAAAATAAAAAATAAAATCAACAACAAAAAATGCCTTTGTAACTCCTAAAATTGATATTTATATATTTTATATCTTAATAGGTTTAATACAATTAAAGCTTTAATAGTTTTGAAATAATTTTCATTATTTTTCAGCTAGTATATTCAATTTTTTTAAGAAAAAAACAATATATCAAGCTTTTAAAATTACATTTTTTTTTGAGAAGTTTTTGTTATAGGGCGCGTGCACGCGCCAGAAAGACGGAGTGAAACAGAGAGACAGAAATCAAGAAATCACCCCCAAGAAGGATGGCCATGCTGCAATCCATTCTCCTCCATTCTTCTCTCGGGATCTTGGGCACGCAGGCACATGCGCCCGGTGTGAGTTTAAGCCACTGTGTCCAGGACTCAAACTGTGGTCCACTATATGGGAGTCCAGCGACATAGCCATTACGCTAACTGCTGGTCCCTAAAATTACATTTTCAATAGCATATCTACTTCACTAAAATTAGGATTTGGTTATGTTGAATAGTTAAATTGTTTTTCTGATAATTCATTGATTTCCTTCCTTTTAGTACTTGTTTTTTTTTTTTTTTCATTTTAGAGGATAATGTTGCTTCTTTTCTACTAGACTTCCACAAAATTTTGTACTCTAATTTTTAGAAATAAAAAGATTATAGCTGTGTATTTATGGATGAATTTCATTTTGTCTGAATTGCACAGGCTTGATTTTATGAATTTCGTTTTTGTTATTTTCTTGGTCAATATGAGAATTGCAGCTTTCATTTCTTTGACTCTATAATTAGGAGAATCATAATTTTATTTCTAAATTTTTTGAGAGAGTTACTGTTATCATTAGTTTAATGGTTATTCCTAGCTTGTGGTGTGGGGGCTCAGAACACTGTATTCCAAAGTATGACACTATGGCATGCTGAATATTCTGAACTGGAGGAGATTAGAAGGGCCTAAGAAGCAAGGTCTTACTGACCTTCTGTCCTCTTGTCTCCCTCAAAGATAGTATTAGAAACCAGAATTCTTTTCCCCACGGCAAATCACAAACCTAGAAAGGTCACTCTCTGACTTTCTCTCTTCTTTTCCTTGAAGACCCTCATGAGACAGGTGTCCTGCCCTGTACCTGGAGGAAAGGAGTGCTACGCAGAGAGCCCAGAAAGAACGGGAACAGACAGGTCTCATTAGGTTTCCCAGTCCATTAGCATTTGATCAGATTCTTGGTCCAGTCACATTGCTACGTGGCTGTCCACTTTTCATCTAACTTAAGCACAGAAATAGACAGTTTTCCCGGAGTCTCTGGGTTTTCATTTCTGAAGCCTCTCCTGTCATGTAAAATTTGGGCTGAATAAATGTGTCTTGTTTTTTCTTGTTAACCTGTCATTTGTTATAGGCATAGCAGTCATAACCCTGATGGAGAGTGAGGAAAGGTATCACACCTTTCTACCCATGCAGTGGGTTAAAAAATACATTCAGAATTTTGTTCGTGCTTTGAAATATATCCAATTTCTTTTGCGAAAGTTATAATGAATTTAGTTTTGATGCTTATGAGCCAGGTACACTTCAGAGGGTATAATTTACTTAAAACTAACAATGATTTTTAAGTTACATTATTTTAACTCTTTAGGTTTTTATTTAGGTATTGTACTCTAACTTGATCAAAGATCAAGCATGACATAGTAAAGACTTTATTTTAACTTTGTTCTTGAGCATTCCTGTTTTTATTTTTTAAAGCTTTTGACTCATATATGTTGATGATAGTTTGATAGTATAATCTAACACTCCAGCTACGACACACTCAAGAATAAAAGGGATGCTAATAATTAAGGTGGGACAATATGGTTAAATTGGAACTGTCTTAGGAGAACTTCTTTTTTTTTTTTTTCAAAAGAGAGATTTTTCTTATCATGCTCACGTGCTCACCAGAGAGAAAAACAGAAAGTGGAAAATCTTCCTAAGAGGGTACGGCCATGTCATAATCCCTTCTCCTCCATCTTCCTCTTGTGGTCTTGGGCACTCACTCACACATACCTAGCATGAGTTTCAAGCATGGGTCCAGGACTTGAACCGCAGTTGACTATGTAAGAGTCTGGTTCCACAACCACTACACCACCTGCTGGCCCCTGAAAATTTGTTCTTATAGTTAACCTATACCTATTTCCATTTACTGGCTGCCCAACAGAGAGAAAAATTGTCATCCTTGAAAATTCTAGTTAGTATTTTTGTTGTTATTCATTATCTGAAATAAAAAAATAAAGTGTGGATCTCTTTTTATCAGTGTTCTAATTCTTGTTAATATTTCTGATTAAGGCCTGGCAGATTAAAAAGAAGAAAAAAGTCTGGGTGGTGCATATAGTTATTATTATTATTTTTTTAGAGAGATTTTCTGTGTGTGTGCTCACTGGAGAGACAGGGAGAGAGACACAGAAAGCGAGAAATCATTCCCCAGAGGAGGTGGCCACACAGCAATCCCTTCTTCATTCTCCTCCTTGGATCTTGGGCACACACACACACACGCCTGGTGTTAGTTTGAAGTCACTGGGTCCAAGTCTTAAACTGCAGCTGGTCATGTGGGAGTCCAGCGTTGTAACTGCTCTGACATCCCTTGTTTATGCCTCTTTTTAAAACGAGCTGCATTTCTTAGTTTGCACCTTGAAGATACACATTTCACTTATCTACACCCTCTTGAGTGTTTGGGAGATTGAACTGGGAGACATCAAAACTCTTTGCCTCTTGGTTTCTAGCAGGATTTTACCAATGGAATCTAGCTGAAGACTGGAGAGTGAGCCCCAGCTTCCTGTGAACTAGTTTTGTAGGGCTGCATTTAGGTTGCCCTACACCCACCCACATTGTGGTGGTAAAGATTTCTTCTATTGAACTCTCCTCAGCGAGCCACCATCTGTTTCCAGCCCACTCCCTGACTAATACACTATCCACATATGTATGACTGTGGTTTAATTCCTATATAAAAATATAAGTTTTACAGTAATTAACATTTTTATATAAAGCTTCTAAGCATCTGCAGAGAGAAAACAAGAAGCTTTAGGGGAAAAAAAATTCAAGCAAATATTTAACTTGGCATTCTCTAATTTTTAAAGTTGTGTTGAAACAAAACAAAACATCTGGAAATAAATGCTTGCAGTCAATTTTTTTCATTTATTCATTTATGTATGCATTAAATACTCACTTCTCCCCTGGAGTAGGAAGGCAGGTGTGTCCCTGGCTCTTCTGAAGCTTGCAGTATACCTGGGAAAGTAAGTAGTTAGAACTGTGATTCTCATTATCGAAAAAATGAACAGAAACAGGTAACAAGAAGACCTTGTTTAAGGACATGTGTACATTTATGGAGGAGTGTTACGCAATATATTAAGGAAGTTATTTAAGTTGAGACCTGAATGATGAGTTAGACAAAGGGTGAGAAGCCCATGTTCTATAGAAGCTGGGAAGGAACTGGTCTTTACTCTGTGGACTTTCCTTTTCTATAAAGCTAATAAAAGGTTTTAAGCAGACAAAGTAACAATGCTGGGTTTTTGTTTGTTTGTTCACTCCCCCTCCACACACAGGGAGCATGCGCTCTCCAGAGAGAGGGAAAATGAGAAATTAGTGGGGTGGGTGTCCAAATTGCAATCCCTTCTCCTCCATTCTCCTCTTGGGATTTTGGAGATGCTTGCACAAGTGTCCTGAGTGATTTTCAAGGCACTGGGTGCAGATACGAACCACAGTGGGCCATGTGGGAGCCTACCTAGCACCTTAACCACCACGCCAGCTGCTGGCCCAGTATCCATCTTTTTTTGTTTGTTTCCTTATTATTTTATTGTTGCTAGATTTTCTTCTTAAATGATCCTTCTGATTGATTTGTGAAGTCTGGATTGAAGGCAATTTGGACTAAAGGCAATTAGGTGGTTAGTAAAATTTTCTAAGTATGATTATTTAGGTCCTTCCGTGAAGGCAATGAACATGGCAAGTGGTGGAGATTTCAGACATAGGAAAAAGGAAAAAGTTTTTATCCCAGGATACAGTTATACCAAAAAGACCTTAAGACCTTGTAGCTGATTAAGTGGGTATAGTAATATTGTGGTAATACAAGTAAATAGCTAAATATGACTTTTAGGTATATGTGCAGAAAAGGCACATGTCAAGAAGAAATGACTTTCTGTTTCATTGGGTCAGTGGCTAAAGCCACTTGCACATGTTTTTAAGGTGCCAGTTTTATCCTGCCTAGACTCTAGAGATACTGATTACATAGGAACTTTGAATGTGGTTCGGGCATCTCTATTAAAACAAAATGAAACAAAACAAACCAGTAAACAAAGAACAACATTTGGGTATACTTTCTTAGTTGAGAATTTGATCTGTGGATCACATTCATTAGAACGAGGAATAGAGACAGGAAAATATAATTTGTGCACAGGTAAGGTTAGTGGCCTATGTGACTGGACATGGGATGAGTCAGGGAACTGGGCAGGAGGTCAGGCTGGAAAGTTGGAAGTGTTCAGATGGCCGATGATGTACTATGGGAGTACTATGCTAAAGTTTGGGAAATTTATTCCACATGAACTTTCCTGGGAGTTCATTCATTAGGCTAGACATTCTGCAAATTCACAGGACTCAAGCTGTATTAAGGGAGATAATAAACACGTTAAATATAAATAGCTAAAAATTTTGCTTTTCTCAATTGTCAAAGTAATTTTTCAGACATTTTAAGCCACAGAAGTGGGATCCTAAATTTGGACAAAATATTTAGTTGAATCTTAATGTTAATATAATATATTTGAAATTTAAAAATGTATAATTAAAAATTGTATAAAACGAAAAATTGAACTTTTCTGTTAAGGTCTTCAAAAACTTAAAAGAAAGAAATGTTATATTTTTAGATAGAATTAAATTTATGCAGGGTTTATGTGCTGTAGGATTTACATAAAGCATTGCAAATTGATTTGCAAATAGTTGGTTGATTTTGTATTATATATGTATTATTGGTTTGATCATACTGTTTATATAATTAAAAACAGAACTTTATTATAAGAATACATATTATTTGAAGAAAAATTAGAAAATGCATATATAAAGATGAGAAAGAAAGTGAGAGAGAAAGAGAGAGAAAAACTCCCAGAAGGGTTTTCATGCCATCATACTTTTCCCAGCCCCTAAACTAGTCAGAATCATAGCGTTAAGTAGACCCAGGATGCAAACCTGGAGCCTTCACATATTCCTTCATCTTCATCAGTCATGCCTCTATTGCTGCACCACCTTAACTGGGTTGGTATTTCTTTTGACAATTTTTTGTATGCCTATTTACCCTTCATGTATTTTAAAGCAAAAACAAATCATATAAGAGTTTATAATAAAATGGAGTTCTATGCTACTAAATGTTAATGTATATGATCACAATTAACAGCTGGATGTTGTTCTATATTTTGGTATTTTTGAAATTATTTTTTATTAATCATTCCTCTTTCTTTTAGTAGAGAGAGACTGTTGCTATACGGTGTGTATACTCACTGGAGAGACAGAGAGAGAGACAGAGAGACAGAAAGTGAGAAATCACCCCACAGGGATGATGGCCATGCCACAATCCCTTCTCCTCCAATCTCCTCTTGGGATTTTGGGCACACACGCATACGTTCCTGGCATGAGTTTCAAGCAGCCAGGTCTGGGACTTGAACCATGGTGGCCATATGGTAGTCCAGCGATGTAACCATTATGCCACCTGCTGGTCCCATCATTCTTTATTAGATACGTATTGTTAAAATTTTCAACCATTATGACTTTCTCTCTCTTCCTTCCCCCACCCCTATCTCTTTCTTTCTCTCTCAATAGCCTTATGTTTATATATATCAACCTAATTATTCTTTTAAAAACTGTTGTGGGAACCAGCAGTTAGCGTAATGGCTATGTCGCTGGACTCCCACGTAGTCGACCGCGGTTCGCGTCCCGGACCCGGTGGCTTAAAACTCACGCCGGGCGCGTGTGCGTGCGTGCCCAAGATCCCGAGAGGAGAATGGAGGGGAAGGGATTGCGGCGTGACCATCCCCCCTGGGGGGTGATTTCTCGCTTTCTGTCTCTATGTCTCTCTCTCTCTGTCTGTCTGGCGAGCGCACGCGCCCTACAGTGAAAATCTCTAAAAAAAAAAACAAAAAAAAAAAATAAAAAACTGTTGCATAGTATTCCACTAAACTGGCATACTTTATTTATTCCCTGATTTTGAGCATTTAGTGATTCCATTTTTATTACAAAAAAATTGGTCTAATGAAAATACATGTACCTACCTCTTCTCTGGAAGAGAAAAAACTTAAAGTATATAAACATTTAAAAATTTTTAGAGCTACTGCCAAAATATCCTTTCAAGAAGTGTGAGGCAAAATAACTCAGTTTAGAAAATTCAAACCATACAGTTGTGCATAAAATAAAAAGTTAGTGCTCCTATTCCTAGGTGATCATCTTAACTAAATTGGAATCCATCTGAGAGTAAGATAAAAGTAATTAGAATTACATAATCACTCCAAAAACAGGTGAATCAGAATTGTTCCTCAGAAACAGTCTTGTGATCATCTGACCTATTCCCTTTCCTTATTCTTAATTTTACTCCTCAGAATTAAATTCTTAAATTTAAGTGCTACAAATTTCTAGACAATTTTCTCTATATAGATAAATATACATATTTTCTTAAGGTTAAGCAGAAAAGCTATTGTGCAAATGTTATTTTAAAATTCAACATTGGGACCATCAGTTGGTGTAATGACTATGTGGCTGGACTACCATGTAGTTGACTGTGGTTCGAGTCCCGTACCTGGTGGCTTAAATTCACACAAGGCACATGTGCGTGTGTGCCCAAAATCGTGAGAGGAGAAGGGATTATGGTATGACCATCCCCCTTGCATGGGTGATTTCTCGCTTTCTGTCTCTCTGTCTCTCTCTGTCTTTCTGGATGAACGCATGTGAGCTATAGCAAAAACCTCTGCCCCCCCCCCAAATTTCAACATTATATTATAAGAATATTTTCCTATTAATTCTTATTGAGATAACTCTTTATTGATTACATAGTATTCTATAGCAATGCCATATCATAATTTATGCAATGATTTTTTTCAATATTTTATACATGTAGGTTGTCTCTTTTTTTAATTTAAAATCATTCTATAGTATTTTTTTTTTTTTACTAGAAACCTCAAGGTGGTATGAGAACTCTTGTTGAAGTAGAATTAAAGTATCAAAAGATGTCTTCATTTTAAATGTTGTTGGGCATTAACAATTTGCCTTCTAAAATGTTTGCACAAAGTTATACACACACCAGGACCAGAAGTTAGCATAATGGCTATGTCGCTGGACTCCCATGTAGTTGACTGCGGTTCTAGTTCCAGACCTGGTGGCTTAAAACTCACTCCAGGCGCATATGCGTGCATGCCCAAGATCCCGAGAGGAGAACAGAGGAGAAGGGATTGCGGTGTGGCCATTCCCCCTGTGTGGCGATTTCTCACTTTCTGTCTCTCTGTCTCTCCCTGTCTGGCGAGCGCACGTGCCTTATAGCAAAAAACCTCTCAAAAAAAAAAAAGTTATACACACACCAAGATTTCTTTGCCAACTCAATAAAATTAAATGTTTTTAAACCCTTGAAAATATGAGTCAGATTAATATTTTAATTATTTTAAATTTGCATTTCTTCAACTAATTACAAAGTTAATATGCTTTTTTGTATGTGTAGTGACTATTTGCTGTGCTGTTCTTGAAAACTCTATTTTTTTGTCATATAATTTTATTTCCATTATATGTTGTTCCATATCATTATTTTGTATTGAGTTATATTACAATATAAGACCTTAAAACAATCATTTTATGATATCACTGCACTCAATGGGTCAGAAAACGTGGAAAAGCATGGCTAGATGTCTTTGCTCCATGATGTGCGAGACCTCAGCTAGTGATAGCAGAAGCCTGGGAGTGGTTTCTGCTTGTGAAGTTGTATCCGGAAGCAGTTCTATGGGTGGATATTCTTAAATTAATTGAATTTGCCTAAAATAGCTATGCTTAGGTGATAAAATCTGGCCCAAAGCAGCTGTGTACTGAACTGCTACCTAGCTGAATGTGCAAGAAAATCAAAATATAAAGTCTAACATTTCATTTTACAATGTGCCCTGAAAATTATGAGGCTAATCCTGACTGTATCACCTTATGGTAGGCAGAATAATGGCCTCCTCAAAGTGCACACATCTTTCCTGAACCTGTGAATAAGTTAGCTTTCGTGCTAAAGCGACCTAGCATATGTGATTAAACTAAGGCATTTGAGGTAGGGAGATTGTTTTGGATTATCTGACTGGACCCAATACAATCAGGAGAGTTACTGTATCAATACATGAGAGAAGAGATAAGAGAGTGAGTGTCAGAGGGACATAATGGAAGAAAGACTCAATTAGTCATTGCTTTCTTTGAAGATGAGGAAGCAGTTATGAGCCAAGAAATGGAAGCGGCCTTTGGAGCCTGGAAAATAAAAGGAAAAAGATTCTTCCTTAGAGCTCCCAGAAGTAACATAATCCTGCCAATACTTTTACTGTAGCCCAGTGAAACCTATTTTGGACTTTTGACCTTCAGACCATAAAATCATTTGTATTGTATTTGTATTGTTTCAAGTAACTAAATTTGTGGAAATTTTTTTATATAGCAGTATAGGAAATTGTCTTACCAACTGAAATGTTATAAGAAAATACATTAGACTGGGTGTTTCATAAACCATAGAAATGTATTTCTCACAGTTCTGGAAGCTAGGTGTCTGACAGGAATGGAAGCATGGTTGGATTCTGATGAGGGCTCTCTCTCAGGCTGAAGATTTTTGACTTCTAGTTGTAACCTCGCAAGGCAATAAAAGAGCCAGCTAAATATCTGGCCTACTTTTTTTTTACTTTAAGTTTCCTGTAGGATGCACATGTTCATCAGAGAGAAACAGAGAAAGAGAGAGACAGGGAAGATGAGAAAGTAGCCCCCAGGGGGAAATATCCACTCCATAATCCCTTTAACCATGCACACACATGCACCCAGAATGTTTTTCTCGCTGCCTTCTGGGACTCAAACTGCATAGCTGGCCACGTGAGATCCAGCAGTCTTAAATTCTGCATCACATGCTAGCCTGCTGGCCTATTCTTTTATTTATTTATTTATTTACTAATTTATTTATTTTTGAGAGAGATTTTTGCTATAGGGCATGTAGAGACAGAGAGACAGAAAGTGAGAAATCACCCCCCTTTGGATGATGGCCACACCACAATCCCTTCTCCTCCATTCCCCTCTTGGAATTTTGGGCACACAAGCACACTCATCCTGCATGAGGTTTTTTTTTTTTTTTTTTTTTTTTTTTTTTTTTGGTCGTCTGGTACCAATATTGACTTTTTTTTTTTTTTTGAGAGTTTTTTTTTCACTATAGGGCACGTGTGCTTGCCAGACAGACAGAGACAGAGAGACAGAAAGCGAAAAATCACCCCCTAGGGGGGATGGCCACACTGCAATCCCTTCTCCTCTATTCCCCTCTCGGGATCTTGGGCACACATGCACACGCGCCCGGTGTGAGTTTTAAGCCACCGGGTCTGGGCCGTGAACCGTGGTCGACTACGTGGGAGTCCAGCAACATAGCCATTACACTAACTGCAGGTCCCACCCTGCATGAGTTTTAAGCCATGAGGTCCGGTACTTGAACTACGTTGATTATGTGGGAGTCCAGTTATGTAACCCTTACTCCACCTGCTGGTCCCTTAAGCCGTTGGGTCTGGGACTCAAACCACGGTCGACTACATGGGAATCCAACCACGTAACCAATATGCCATCTGCTGGTCCCCCTACTGGCCTCTTCTTCTAAGCTACTCCCATCATGAGATGTCCACATTCATTAACTCTTAATAGAAACAACTTTTGGCAGAATCAGAGTATCAGAATTGAAAAACATTTTTTTTTATCTTTAGATTTCAACAGACTGTGTTTTATCTAATACCAGGTAATGGCCTAGCCTAGTGGCATCGTCTGTAGCATACAGGACAATAGTGCTGGAAGTCATATGTAACAATTGTGATTCAGATCCCCAGGTCATCCTAAAAGGGGCCAGGTGTGCACACCCAAGTTCCTAATGTGCTGGAGGAAGGGACTAGCAAATGTGCTGGAGGAAAGGAATAGAGCATGACCAGATGTTGCTGAGGGCACATCTTCTTCTTCTTCTTCTTCTTCATTTTTTTGATAGAGATTTTTGCTGTATGGTACATGCACTCCTCAGAGAGACAGAAAGAGAAAGGAAGAAATCACTCCCCAGGGGAAATGACGAGTCCACAGTCCCTTCTCCTCCATTCTCCTCTCAGGATTTGGGGAACACACTCACACGTGTACACCGAGAGTTTTAAGCAGCCAGGTCCAGGACTTGAACTGCGGTAGACTACATGGGAGTCCAACAATGTAACCATTGCACAATCTGCTGGTCCCACTGAGGGTGCTTTTTTTCTCTGTGTCTCTGTCTTGTGCATGTGCACATGTGTTATACAATTAACTTTTTTAAAATGGCATTTTGTTTATAACTTGACAGAATGAGACTTGAAGTTACTTATTAAAAGAGAATACATTCTGAAATAAATATGGATGAATTATAGTCTTTCTGTATTCAAGTTTGTGTCTTTACCTTTTATAGTTTCACTTACACTTTGTGACTAAGTCTATATGTTAATAGATGAACTATTTTATATGATAAAATACAAACAATTTTAATCATCTTGCACAAAAGCTTTGAAAGAGACATTAATTAATAAATATGGATCAATGTTCAAAGCCTAATGTTCTTTTAAGAAAGATCACCTATTTAGCACTCATGTATTTAACACATATATGCTTCAATATATTTGATTGGGACATTAATAAAACCTATTGCTTATATTAGCATCCACTTGTGTAAAACAATTAACGGGCAAGAAGAATCAGGCACAATACATTAATCATTGATACAAAAAGCAGAACAATTTAAAGAATTAGTTAAAGATAATCTGTTTTGATAAAAATAGGAAAATCAAATATAGCTTTATTCTTGTAATCAGTATATATACATAAAAGCAAAAAAAAAAAAGTATTTAAAGACCATAAAAAAGAGAGAGAAGGGCCCTGTCTCTGCCAATTCATAAGCCAAAATGATTATGCTTTGTGTGTTAGTATAAGACTTAAGTCTTCATTATAATGATCGATAGCATGTTTAAGCAACTGGTCATGTCTAAAAAGTGTTTGTTTATTTTCAAGGAATGCATGTATTTACCATTTTGGAATTATTTTTAGATCACTCACAGTTAATTTTGGAACACATTAAGGAAAACAAACAGTATTGCTGTTGTGAAGGTATCTCAGACACAGAGAATTTAAATTTGGCCTTGCAATCTGTCGTACAACTATTTGCTTTCCAAAGGGGTGTTTTAGATATATCTCACTATATTGTGTTTTCCAATCCAAGATATTAAAGACCTGGTAATGCAGTTCCCTGAAACTATACTTACATTGATACACTAAAAAACCAAACCAGACAAAACAAAACAAAAACACAAGATAAAACAAAAGGAGAGCAGGTGGTGAGGTGGTGTACTGGTTAAGGTACTGCACTCCCACGTGATCAAGCATGGTTCACGTCCTGGACCTGGTGGCTTGAAACTCAATGCTGGCTGCATGTGCATGCATGCCAAAAATCCCAGAAGGAGAATAGAGGAGAAGGGATTGCAGCATAAGCATCCTCCTGGAGCGGGGGTGAGATTTCTCACTTTCCCTCTCACTGTCTTTCTCTGTCTCTCTCAGATGAGTACATGCACCTTATGGTAAAAACTTAAAAACAAAACAAAACTTTCCCTAAATGATTTATTGTCAATTTTTTTGGAGACAGGATAATTCCCATAGAAAACTTAGATTGGAAAGGGTGGATCTCTTCTAAACTAACTCACATTCTGAGAGCTCATTCTTTGAAGTATGTCTCTCCAATTAGGGCATTGCAGTCAGAAAGAAACTAGTGAGCATGCCCTTAACAATAGTTTAACAGTTAAATTGACATTAATTTGGAAAATTTGGAAGGCATGGGAGAAAAAAAGTAAATTTTGATAGTAGCGAGGATATGTGAAATACTGTGATTCATAAGACATTATTGGAAGAGAAGCCTTAAGTGGGAGAGTCCTGGGATATCAAAGAATGAGAATAAAGTATTCAATCAACATTTATTGTAACTCAATTGAAAATAGGTATGAGGAAGGAGAGTATAGTGTTTATCATTTTTCATTTTATTTATTTATTAGGTGTTTGCTATAGGGTATGTATGCTTGCTGGAGACAGAGACAGGGAGAAGAAAAGTGAGAAATCACTTCCCAGGGTGGATGGCCATGCTATAATCCCTTCTCCTCTATTCTCTTCTCAAGATTTTGGGCACACTGCACATGCCACCGAACGTCACTTTTTTTTTTTTTTTTGAGAGGTTTGCTGCAGGGTGCATGCGCTCGCCAGAAAGACAGACAGAGACAGAGACAGAAAATGAGAAATCACCCTCCCCCCCGCCAGGGGGAATGGCCATGCCACAATCCCTTCTCCTCCATTCTCCTCTCAGGATCTTGGGCACACATTCACATGCGCCCTGCGTGAGACTAAGCCACCACGTCTGGGAATTGAACTGTGGTTGACTACATGGGAGTCCAGCGACATAGCCACTACGCCATCCACTGGTCCCTGAACCTCACTCTTATTGAACACCAACTTTCTCAAAAAGCTGAGATACTGGAGATACCCATTTCCACCAGATTTCACTGGCTAAAGCTGTGCTATGGCCATACCTAAATGCAAATGAGACTAGGAAATGGAGTTGAACTATGATCAGGGGGAAAAGGAAACATTTAATGAACATGTAGCCTGCTTCTGTTTATCTTCACACTCATTAAACTCTGCCAATGTAGATGGCCACACTTTATTTCCAAAACATACGATTATGGGGGCCAGTGGATGGCATAGCAGTTATGTCACTGGACTCTCACATGGCAGGACCAAGGCTCAAGTCCCGCACCCCATGGTTTTAAACTTACAGCAGGCAAGTATTTGAGCATGCCCAAGATCCTGGGAGAAGAATGGAGGAGAAAGGATTGAAGTGTGGCCCGTAGCCCCTGGGGGAGGGGATGGTTCTCACTTTCTCTCTTGCTGTTTCTTTTTCTCTCCACTGAGTGCACGTGCCCTAAGGCAAAAATCTCTTAAAAACAAAAGAAAACGAAATTCAGCTGGGATCTCTAGGGAATGCATAGTTCTTTTCATCAAGTCTAGAAATTGTGGTTTATGGTCTAATGGCCTATGACCTAGAAAGATTAATTATATATCTTTCCCCTGCCCTCCCAAGCCAATATTCAATTGTGGAGCAGTGATAAGGTAACCATATTAAATACTTTTATTTGCAAAGAAGAACAAAATGTTCATAGTTTTCCTGTCCATTGTCCATTGTCCTTAATGGTCCCTGGGTTTACTCTCTAGTAAAGTCTGCCTTCTCTATTACTTTCTCTGACTATATCCAAAATAGGCTGGGCAGTATGTACTAGTTGAGACTATACAGTGTTTACAAACTATCTGGCATTATCTAGTGGTCAGTAAAAGGTACTGTAAGTACAGGCTGTTTTCTACTTTTTTATTTTCTTAACAGAATCCTCTTGAAACTGTAGTAGATTTCTGATCTACTTGATTATAATCAGCTCAATGTACAAGATTCAGGATCAATAGTTCTTTTTAAAATAAGATGGTTAGCCCAGCCTGTGATAGTTAAAACAGATGGATCTCAAATAACCTACTATATGGTTCAAGTTCTGGAAAAACATACTGGGCATGTGTAAATGTGTGTGCCTGAAGTCTCAAAAGGAGAAAGGGAGAAGAGATTGTGTCATGGCCAGCCACATGGGAGGTGATTTATCATTTTTTCTCCTCTCTCTCTCTCTTGAGCAACTGCATGTGCCCTCTAGCAAATTTAAACAAAAAATTGTTGGGGACAGCAGGTAGTATAGTGGTTAAGGTGCTAGACTCCCACATGGCCAAGTATAGTTTGAATCCCAGACCCAGCAGCTTGAAAATCATGCTGAGTGCATGTGCATGCATGCGCAAAATCTCAAGGAGAGAATGAAGAGATTGGGGCATGGTTATCACCCCTGGGGATGATTTCTCACTTTCCCTTGCTGTCTCTCTCTGAGAAGCACACATGTCCTATAACAAAACAAAACAAAAAAAAAGAAAAAAACTTGTTTATATAGGTTTATTTTTTTTTCTTCCAAAGCCCATTGCTTTTTTCTCAATTTACTGGTACCTACCTAAGGCTTACTGAAACTATAGTGTTGGATAAGGCTTGGGCCACATCCTTAAGCTCATTTTTGCTACCAGGCAGAATCTCAATTATAGTTTGACACTGAACATCTTCTCTAATCTTATTTCTAAATACTTAGGTCAAGAAGCAGTCTGTTTTTGGGACCAGCAGTTTAGCGTAATGAGTATGTCGCCGGACTCCCACGTAGTTGACAGCGGTTCGCATCCAGGACCCGGTGGCTTAAAACTCACACCGGGCACATGTGCATGCTTGCCCAAGATCCCAAGAGGAGAATGGAGGAGAAGGGATTGCGGCGTGACCATCCCCCCTGGGGGGTGATTTCTCACTTTCTGTCTCTCTGTCTCTCTCTGTCAGTCTGGCGAGCGCACGCGCCCTCTAGCGAAAACCTTTCCAAAAAAAAAAAAAAAAAAAAAGCAGCAGTCTGTTTTTCTCTTTTTGAAAAAAATCAGACTCACTGTTTTCCTTTTCTTCTGCCTGTAAGTCAGGACATGCTTTCCTGAGCTTATCTTATTTTTTCCCCATGATATATTGTAAACTAATAATTCCTCAATGGTTACGAACAGAGAGGATTTTCTGAGAGCCAGAATATGAAAAGAGTTACTGTACTTAACATTGCTTACAGGAGAGAAACTCAGGAGACAAGTAGATTAGTGATGCCCGTGTGTAATTGAGAAATACAATTTTATTACACTTAACCACTGACATGTAGGACCTTTTTGTTAGAGAAAGTTTCTAGGTCATAAATTCTCTCTTTAACTCTATCTAATATACTGTTTTTTCAAATCAAAAGGTTTGTAGAAAAAATGAATTAAAGTATGAGTTTATTTTGGTGTAAAATAATTTAAATGTATGCAGTTTTATCATAACGTAAATTTTCCATGAGCTTTCTGAAGACCTCTTATATATGTGTGTGTATGTGAGAGAGAGAAAGAGAGAGAGAGTCTGGTACAATTGTGAATGAGAACTGATTGTGCATCAAATATCAATGTTGTGATAGATATACTTCATTTTCATCTCTCCTTGCCAGGCTGAGAAGTATTTTTTCTTGTACCCTTTCCTTAAGGATTACCTTTTGAAAAATACTGGTTTTCTATGGGTGCCTCAGTTCTAACTCTTTAGCTCACTTGGCTCCAGACTTTTATGTCTTGTTCCTTGACATACATTAAATGTCAACCTTTTGGTTACCAAAGTTAGCAAACACTACATCCTGCCCTTGCAGTCATGCACACGACCAAGACGGCTAAATAAAGTTCAGTGTCCACTGCCATTTCTGGTTTTCAATTTGCCTTCAGTTTCAGCCCACAGAGATAGTTTTTATTGTCTGCCAGCTCAGTTATGCACATAAAAGGATGTAGATATATTTCATATGCTTTCCATAATTCTTTGTTGTGAGAGAGTTTTCATAACAGCCAGTCAGTTCTATTGCTGGCCAATACAAGACCTGAAACTGAAGTCTGAAGTTGTACTGAGTCAGAAATTTCAGGTAGTGTTGACCCTGTAACTATAATAGATAGATAAGTAGTGTGTTTCTTCAAGGACAAAGACATAAATTTTATGAAAATTTCAATCTATAATTTAATTGTTGAATTTCCAGTGTTTATATCTTTAAAGTATTAAGACTTGGGAAATACTTTTAATATAATTTCCTTATGTTTTCAAGTATATTTTTTGTGTAAGTGGCCAAATTTAGCCACAGATTTATCCGAAGGTACAATACTATCTTCTGGTAAAGTTAGAAGCTGTGTTTCTTGTCTCTCCTAACAAGCGTGTGTTTTTTTTTTTTTAATATTTTTTATTAATCTATATTGATAGAAGTTTTAAGGAACTTAATTTTAGGTTCAGATTGATAAAAATTGCTTTGATGTGTTTAAAGTCATCTAAAATAATTTATTCTAACAATAAATTACCCTCAAGACTAAAAAAATGCATTATGATGTATTACATATTATCTTATTCATAATGAAGAGGATAGAAAAAGTAAAACAGGATGTAAGAATATGTTAAAAAAGGATAAAATCATAGACCAGCAAGTGATGTGGTAGTTAAGGCGCTGGTCACTACCACATGCCCAACCACAGTTCAAGTCCTGGACCTGGTGGCTTGCTTTCTCACTTTCTCTCTCTCTGTGTTTTTCTCTTTATTCAAATTTTAAAAAATGAATGAATAAATAAAGTTAAATAACTCTTTTAAAAGAGGATAAAAATCAAAGAACATTCCCTTTAAAATGCAATTTAATAATGATAACTAGTTCTGTTTGATTTCACTTTCATCACACACAAGGATTTCCTCCTACACAATTGCCCAAGTATTCTATTCCATAACATTTGTTGTTGGTGTTTGTCCCTGGACTAGGGTTGCAAACCAGAAAAACAATAACAGCAGCAGCAGTAACAAAACCAAACACCCAGCAAGTGCATTTCAGATAAACAATAAAAGTATTTTAATATAACTATATCCCCAACATACCTTATGGGACATACTTATGCTAAATATTTTATTATTTGTTTCTCTGCAGTTAGGGTTTAACTACAAATCCTATATTTTCTTTGGCATCCAACTGTGGTGATAAGACAGAGGGCAAAGAGGTCTCCATCTATGACAGCTGAGTGGTGAACTTCTAATTTTCTGGCTCTTTTGTAAAGGGATTCTTCTCTCCATTTTTGTTTAATAGACTCTTTATTTTTAATTCTTTTCCTTACCTTTACAGTTTTCCTACTTGACCCTCTTTATAATAGTGTGGAGGTAGAATACACACACACACACAAAACCATGTTAACATTTCAAACAGAAGCTGTATTAGTTTGAATCAACTTATAGAGTATATATTATATCATATAATTCCATATCATTTTTCCTCCAGGCTATGGAATTTCAATGTTATTCTTTAGTTCTTCAATATAACTATATTGGGAAAACCAGATATTTTCCTTTAATTCAATTGCCAACTTCACCTTAACAGTTAATAAACAAGTGGAATCCCTCACGCTGATCCAATATCTCTCCAGTTACCTTTTGTCACCATGAAAAGTTTTTATTTATGACCGTACCCTCATCTGCCCTTTAGCCAACATTCAATCCATTTTATGTACATTTATGTCCATTCTCTTTTCCTCCTTTTTCAGACCCCAATCTCTCTACCAAGACCTTGATCTCTGATGTGGAACTTTGTCAAATGCTGTCTGAAAATGTACGAGCCCACTCTTCACTGCATGAGGACAAAGCCAGAGTCTTCTTTTAAGGCAGAAAGGTGCTGAATGAATAAACATTGGCATTTCGTGGTGAGGTTCTCTGTCGAACTCGAGCTAGTCCATATAAAATTTCAATTAGGAATTTCAAGAGATGTTGGATGGAAGGGCGCCATTTGTCCATTGTCTAGTGATTGTCACAGATTATGATGATGCTTTTTCAGATCATTTATCAATGGACTAAGAAAAAAGACAGCTGCAGTCAGGTAGTTCTGAGTCAGTGTTACCCCAGATTGGACTGTGGTAATAAAGAATTACGTTTCTTTCTTTTTGTCAAAACAAACAGACAAACAAACACAAATAAAGCAAATAGTTAGTGACAGTCTTAGGAACAGATCAATTTGATACTTTATCCTGGCAGTAGATTGGCAAACTGTGAAAACTTAGTCTTTTTACAGAAATACTGATTACATTTTAACGGCTTCAATAGGTTTTATCAGCAAACATATTTATTCAATTACAATTTGCTGTAGCATGAATGTAGTTCTTCAAAACAAAGTGCAATTAATTACACACACACACACACACACACACACACACACACACACACATACAGCCAGTAGGTGGCATAGTTTTCTATATTCTAAGGTCTCTTAGTACACAGTAGGCATGCATGTGGGTGCTCCAGATCCTCAGTAACTGGTGCTAGGGGTGGATTATGGAGTGGAGACCATGCTGAGGTCTCTTTCTCTCTCTGTATTTCTCTTAGTAGAGACAAATAAGTATATAGATAATATATAAGCAGGATGACAAGTATTCTCTTTTAAGAGCTGAATAGAACTAGAAACCTATAGAATGTCAGGATTTTTATCCAGTTAAGTCTACAATATAAACGTCTTCAAACTTCGTTAAAATACATAGAGACTTGTTGAATTTTTCCCTAGTTTTAATTTTAGGAATGGAGTGCCAGAGACTGATATATACAGTCATCCCACCTTAGCTGATGAAGACACCCGAGGAGAACCTGGACTGCAATTTCTTACCTTTACTCCTTGCCCTCTTCTACTGAGTTTCTAGAGTGAGAGGTCAGAGTCATAAAAAATGCTGAAAATCCATTTCTTTAGGTTCAATAAACCCAAACTTTCAGTTTTCTTGCAAAATTTTCTGAACTTTTTCTGCAACTGTTGACATTTATGTTTTAAAAAGTGTGTATTTAAAGTGACAGAATAAAGAACAAATATATTTAACAGTTTTTATCATCTTGCTGTATTAATCTGTAGAACAATAATTTGAAAAACAATTAAGTAAAATGTTAAATCACTTGAAGAACTCAAATTCTCCATAAGTATTATGGCATAGAATTTTATTAGGATCTAGTGAGTTTTAAGTCAGATAACATGTGATCAATGCTCAAAACATACAAACTACTATACACATATTAGCTTTATTAACAATGTTAACAGAGGTCTGTGATGACCAAAATTGAATTCTTTTTTTTTTAATGTTTTTAAAACGTATTTTAGTGATTACAATTTGTTTATTCTTCCAAAGTTAACTTTGGCATCATTGCAAGACTGAATTCTTTATATTTTTTCACCTGTTTTTGTTTGTTTTTTAAACATTTATTTATTTATTTATTCATCTATTTATTTGTTGTGATTTTCAAGCCACTGCATCTAAATCTGCAGTTGACCATGTGGGAATCCAGTGCGAAACTGTCCATACCGATTTGTACAACTTCAACAGTTATATCTCTCCTGGTCTTTCTATATTGATAAATTGTTTCAGCAGTTAGCATAATGGCTATGTCGCTGGACTCCCACGTAGTCGACCACGGTTCGCGTCCTGGACCCGGTGGCTTAAATCTCATGCCGGGCGCGTGTGCGTGCATGCCCAAGATCCCAAGAGGAGAATGGAGGAGAAGGGATTGCGGCGTGACCATCCCCCCTGGGGGGTGATTTCTCGCTTTCTGGCTCTATGTCTCTCTCTGTCTGTCTGGCGAGTGCACGTGCCCTATAGTGAAAAAAACCTCTCCAAAAAAAAAAAAAAAAGTTTCACTATCTACCCTAAATGCTCAAGCCCGAACCTTGGAGTATACCTTGATTTCTTTCTTACGTTTCCCTTATTGGTGGTCCCTGCTGTTTGGGCTCCTAAGCATATGCTACACTCTTTTAGTTTTTTCTATCTGCACTGCAAAGGCACACCACCATAATCTGTTGTTTGGACTGCTGTAACACATTTTTAAATCATTTCTCTGTTCAACTGTTACCCATGTTCATTCTTAATGTAGCGAGGAAACTGACATTTTTAAACACAAATCAACTCGTGCTACCTGTTGAAATCCCTCTGATAATCATTTCATTGTTCTTTTAATAAAATCCAAATCTCTCTGCTGTGGCCCACAAGACCCTGTGTGACCTGGTTTCCTGTCTACATCTCTGCAGCCTCACATGTCTGTCTGTGCTGATAGACAGCCAGTCACAGTGGTTGTCTTCCCTTTCTTTTATTAAACAAGCTTTCAGAGTTGGCACTCTGCGTGCTTGAAACTTCTTTCCCCTTCTCTGGCTTGTTCCTTCTCACATTCAGACTTCAGCTCAGATGTGGCCTTCTTTATTATTTTCTACAGCCTTTCTTTTTCATTCTTGATGATATTTCCTGTACTATTTTCTTCAGAACACTTCTTAATGTGTGAATAATTAATATGTGAGTAACTTTCTTATGTATTTGTTTGTTCATGTGCTTGTTTGCATTTCTTTGTCAGCTTCTGGAAGAAGAGCTTCTTGAGAGCAGAGACCCCGTCTGTCTTGGTCTGGAACAAAGGCTGGTATATAGCAGATGTTCAACAAATATTTCCCACATTAATAGATGAGTAAGTTTCCTTCTTCTCTTCTCCCCTCCCAGTCCCCCATTATACAACCCCTCCCTCCCTTTCTCTCTCTTTCTCATTGTCTCTGTCATTCTTTCTTACACAAAGGAATAGAAATGCATATAATTTTATAGACACAAGTAGCTTTATACTCTTAATATGTTTTAGAAGTATTTACATAGCAGTATACTTAGTTCTAACTTATACTTTAAAAACAGCTGTAAGGCATTGTATTGTATGAATGAATCACAGATTATTTAATCATTCCATAGGGAGAGATATCGAGATGGCTTAACAACGTTTTTTAGTATGTAATCAATGTTGTAATCAATGTCCTTGCATAGTCTTTGCTCAGTATGCTTGCATTTCTCTAAAATAGATTCCTTGAAGGGGAATAACTTTGCTATTTAAAATCTTCCCAGCCCAGTCTCAGTGGGAGAAGTAGTAAGGAAAAATCTCACAATACAGAAAGCGTATTTGTATTTATTGGCTAATTGTATTTCTTTTCTGGGCTACTTTCTCTTATTTTTTTCTCATTTTCCATTCTTTTTTTTTCTTTATAGAAGCTGGGTATATATTCTGATCATAAATATTTTGACACTTCTTTGTGTCAAAATGTTTTTCCTACTCTATGCCTTGCTTTTTGTCTGTAGTTATAAGCTCTTATAAAACACAGAAGTTTAAAGCATAAACCAACTCTGTCAGATATCTCCTTTGTAAATTTCAGATTTGAAATTTATTAGTAAAGACGTTTCACTTTGAGACTATAAAAATATTTCCAGTTTGTTTCTTAATGTGTTCTTCCTTCTTCCCCTCCACAGGGCATGTGTGCTTGCTGGAGAGAGATGGAGACAGGCTGAGAGCAATATCTTCTCCATTCTCCTCTTGGGATATTGAGTGGGCACATGTGCATACATGCCGGGCTTGATCTTCAAGCCTCCAGGTATGGGACTGTATCCACAGTCAGCAGGGTGGGAGTCGAGCACCTTAACCATCATGCCACCTGTTGGCCCATAATATGTCTTATGATAAACATTTTCCCCTTGGTGTAATGGCTATGTGACTGGACTACCATGTAGTCGACCACTGTTCGAGTACCGGACCCGGTGGCTTAAACTCATTCTGGGCGCATGTGCCCAGGAAAGACTTTCTTTTCCAACAAATGACAGGAGAAGAAAGAAAATAAGAGAACAAATAAAACACCTAAAAGAGGGAACCAGCAGTTAGCATAATGGCTATGTCTCTGGACTCCCACATAGTCGACCATGGTTCGCGTCCTGGACCTGGTGGCTTAAAACTCACTCCGGGCACGTGTGCGTGCGTGCCCAAGATCCCGAGAAGAGAATGGAGGAGAAGGGATTGCGGCGTGACCATCCCCCCTGGGGGGTGATTTCTCGCTTTCTGTCTCTCTGTCTCTCTCTGTCTGTCTGGCGAGCGCACGCACCCTATAGCAAAAACCTCTCCAAAAAAAAAAACAAAAAAAAAAAAACCTAAAGGAATATAGCAGCAATAACCTCACATAGACTGATAAGTCATGATAAATACTAATAAGTTAAACTTTTAAACAATACATACTCTTGACCTTTTTTTAAAATTACAGTAAATACTATGAGAAATTAACAGAATTAAGCAGAAAAATGAAAATAAGAAAATAAATATTTATTTTTAATAATTACTTACACAACATAAATTAATTTTTATAAAAAATAATCAAACTATGAGACCAGCAGTTGGCACAATGGCTATGTCGCTGGACTTCCATGTAGTTGACTGTGGTTTAAGTCCCAGACCTGGTGGCTTAAAGTCACGACACGCAACATGTGCTTGCGTGCCCAAGATCCTGAGAGGAGAATGGAGGACAAGGGATTGCAGCGTGGCTACCCCACCTAGGTGGTGATTTCTCACTTTCTGTCTCTCTGTCTCTCTCTGTCTTTCTGGTGAGTGCAAGTGCCGTATAGCAAAAACCTCTCCAAAACAAACAAACAAACAAAACAAAAACACCCAAACTAAAAAACATTAAATGAGGCAGAGGCATATTTCATATTAAAATGAACACCCTTTACTAATATTTTGTGTAAGTTGTATGCCATTATTCAATTAATAATATAATAGCATCAAGATATATAGGTAGGTATAAAATGTAAATAAAATAATAGTCACTCTGCAATCACTGAATTATTCTTATCTTTCTCAGAAACAGACAAAATGAGGGACCAGTAGATGGCATAATGGTTATATGGCTGGACTCCCACGTAGTCGACTGCAGATTGAGTCCTGGAGCCGGCAGCTTAAACCTCATGTTGGGCACATGTGTATGCTCAAAATCCCAGGAGGAGGGCGGAGGAGAAGGGACTGTGGTGTGACCATCCCTGCTGGGAGGAGGGGAGATGATTTCTTACTTTCTGTCTCCCTGGAGAGTTCATGAGACCTATAGCAAAAAAAATTTCTTAAAAAAAAAAAAAGATAGACAAAATGAGTAAAAACAAAAATAATTAACAATGAAATGTATTAAAATAACATGTTTATATTATTATATATACATATTGCAGCATGAGAAATCCTGCAATGGTGCTTCTCTCTCTTTCTCTCCTTCTCTCTCTCTCTCTCATGTGTATGCATGCATGTGCACACTCTTCGTGAAAATAAATTTTTAAAAAGACACCCAGTTTATAGTATTTTTGTGGAACAACCCGTGGCAGACAATCTAATATGCCCTTCCAGCTACCATCCTATTTTGAGTTCTGATTTACATATCAGTTCCTTGAAGGGATTAACGGTATTTCCTGTCTCTAATTTATTATCTTTCATTTTCTCTTGTACACACTTCAATCAAGATTTTATCCTTGAGACTGCCTTGTAGCTTAGTGGTTAAGGGAGCCAGATCCTACACAGTCAAACTTCAGTCTGAATCTGCCAGCAGCTTGTAAACATATGTCAAGTTTCTCTGCTCAAATGCTTAAAAGCCTGACAGGATAAATTCAAGGGTGCTTTCTCCTTTTCCTTCTCTTTGTCTCTCTCTCTAGTGAGTACATTTGCACTCTTGTAATTAAAAAAAAATGCCTAACGACAGTGAAACTCTTATATCAGGATAATCAGTGAGCTGCATATTGCTAAACACTATTATTATTATGTTTTCTCAACCTCATTTTTTAATGAAGTCCAGTAAGTTTCCAGGAACTGGAAATGATTGCTCAGGGAAATTGTGTTGCATATGTAACTAGTGTCTCTGAGGTTGTGTGGTGACTTTCAATAGGATCCTAATAGTATTTGCGCTGAGGCTGGCAGGTGACATGGTGGTTAAGGTGCTGGACTCCCTATGGATGACCATGGTTCAAGTCCTGGACCTGGCGACCTGCTTTCTCATTTCCCCCTCTCTTTCTCTGTCTCTTTCGGGTCAAGTTAAAAATATTATGATGATGATGAAATAGTATTTCCACTGTTTTGTCCCCCTTTCTCTCCTTGAAACACTTCTATGTGTTTGGTCTTCAGGACATGGTCACTCACATGCTTCTCCCTCTGGAACTACTCCCTCTGTCTCCTTTGCTCATTCCATTTCATCTTCTTAACCTGTAATGCTGGAGTGACTTGGAGCTCAGTTTTAGAAAATTTCCTTTTTCTATTTTTAGTCATTTCCTAGGTAATTTTATCCGGTCTCATATGCTGGTGACTCTTAATTTTGTATCTCCTAGTCAAATGTCTCCCTTCATCTCCAGATTCATATTTCCAACGAAATACTCAACATCATGATTAGGCCTCTCACACTTGATCTACTTTTCATGAGCACCTTACATCTCTCTTGCTCTAACTCTACTTCCCTATACCTTTTCTTATTTCCACTAATGGGAACTCCATTCTTCTAGTTGCTGGATACAATGAGTCTATTTCTTTTGTACTCTATCAGCAAGTGCTTCTACTCTATCTAAAAAATGTATTTTCTTAATATGATTTTTAATATAAATTTATCTACTGTTTTATTATATATTTTGTTTAATCTGATTTATATAGGTTCTACTGATATTTTTGTCACCACTTCACTGTTAAGAAATAACTAGCTCAATAAATGCTTCATAGTGAAGTTGACATTTGAGCTAGATTCTGTAGAGAAAAGTAAAATTGTTGATGAGGTGATTTCAGGATCAAAAGAATTCAAGACGGATATTTAGCAATTAGGAATAGCCTACAGTAATGAATCAAAAAGTATAGTTTGGGGACTTGTGGAATTCTCTGAGACCAAAGTCAAACTTTATATAATAATTTTAGTATGCTAGTTAGCTTTCTTATTCTTATTTTCTTTTGAGTACCATGAAATTTTCCAGAGGCTACCTGACTTAAAATTGCCTCATTGTTCTGATCACTAATAGATTATATATTGGGTAGTCTTGTGGTTTAAGAAATTTATAGTCTTAACATTTAATATGGTAACCATCAGTGATGTAACACACATAAACAAAAAAAATTGAGTTCTTTAATGATGATTAAAAATAAAAAGCAATCTTGATACCAAACATTTTGAGTATTACTGGTTTAGGACGATGCTTGGTCCTCTTGGATAGTCTAACATAGTTTGTATATATGTGTGTTAACAGGTGTACTGAACCTAAAAGTGAAAATCCCAGTTACTGTATGAAATAAATGTCAGAATAAAGAATGCGTAACTTATTTTATTTGCAGGGATGTATAACATAGGATGGCATTACAGTTGGGCAAAAGAGGAGGAAATCGGTCAGTTGTCATCACTATCAGGAGAACTTTTTAAAAAAATGGGTTACAGAGAGGGAAGAATGCTTCCTGGAAAAATATGTTTTGATAAAGCTTCTTCTTTGACTCAGAATACTCATCTCTCTCCATTCTCTCTCACTCACCGCCAGTGTGCACACCAGGCATATATACAAGCACACACAAACACAGACATTGAGTACTGCTATCTGGGACATTAAAAATCAATTACTGTTTTTTAAAGATTGACACACCTGTTTGAAAAAGTGCACCAAAATGAGAAGTGTTTTAAAGAAGGAAGAAAAAAGCAGAATTTCAAACACATTTTGAAGAAGAATTCAATTCAACTAACCTACTAAAATGACAGAGAGGAGTGAGACAGTTTCTTACCTGGGTGAGTGGGCATGATGTTAATATTACTGTTATGAGCTAAATGCTTGTGTTCTCTGAAAATTCTTAGTTTGAAACCCAATAGAAAAGACCCTTATAGAGGTAATCAAGGTTAAATAAGGTCATAAGAATGGGAAGCTGTTCTGATACAAGTAGTGTCATTTTTGTCATTTTAAGAAGAGACAGGAGAGCTTTCTTTGTAGGACAGTGAGAAAGTAGGAGTCCATAAACCAGAAAAAGAGCCCTCACCAGAAACACAAATGGCTAGTACCTTGATCTTACATGTCTAGTCTCCAGAACTACGAGAAAATACATTTCTATTGCTTCAGCATAAAATACCCATCTCTGGTTTTTATTTTTTTATTTTTTTTTTATGGCAGCTTGAGCCATGACATTATCATGCCAGATATGATAACTGGTGGGGAAGGAGAATTGAACAAATTTAAGAAGAAAAATAGTAAATTGCAAGATAGCGCTTCCCCTCTTGGACCAGCTAAATTACCTGAAATTTCTCAACATTCTTTGCAATTAAAGCTTGTTTGTTTCTTTGTCTGTCTAAGGGTTACTTAAAAGATATAACATGATAAGATTTTTTCTTTAAATTCCATAGTATTAAAGTAGCTTCTCAGATGAAGTTTAATTGACTAGCAATGAGAAAAATTGGGTCAGGAAGAAGAGAGATAACATACAATTCATGCTTAATGCCATCTACAGGGTGATGACAGGGTCTTTGGTAGAATTTTAAGGAGATTTTTGCAAATCATAAAGCATTTATTTTATTAATAAGAAAGCTAAACCATAGAGTTGAACCCACAAATAGCAACATGGATGGTACTTGAACCCAAATATCTTCACTCATAAACATTTCCACTAGAATTCCTCAGCATGCCTTTTGGATTAGCAATGCTACTTTTAAGTCATAGTTCAGCTAAATATTTTTAGGGATATATTTTTATATGGCATAGTTAAATATTCACCAGCTTTAAAACTTTTTCTTTTAAATTTGAAACATTTATCATCTTGAACCCTGCAGGAGGAAAAAAAAAAAGAATATAATTAATCCTCATATATCTTTTGAGTTCACACTTTCATAGTAAAGGCATACATTAAATCACTGCTCCAAATTTTTACCTCCACAGATAATGTCATTAATATCTATTGTACATAATAATCAAAATTTGCTGTAAATCAGAAAAATATATATTTTACTGCATTTTTAAGTCTTTTCTTGCTTTTGAAGTTTTACTTCTTCAAATTAATATGTAGAAGGCACATACCTAGGGCAGGTACGGTACAAGAATTCTCCTCTTTGGATTTGGGATGTCTTATTGATTCCTTCATTTTCTTCACTGCTCGGCCTAAGCTTGCCAATACAGTCCCCTGTAGAGAGATTTTTTTTTTTTTTTTAAATCCCCAAATGTTTTGAAGAATGCTTTAGAATGTAACTTCTGCCAGAATCTAATTAGACAGGAAACCTGGATTTGGGGAGATATTCTTTATAACTGCCTTATTTTTTTTAACCTCTGTTCTCAAAATGACTCTTAAAAATATTGTCTTCATAATTATCCCTTCTCCATATTTTTGGCCTTTTCCATAATGGCTTAAAAATTCTTCTAAACAATAAGCACAAATGTTATAAACAAACTCTTTCACAGGCTTTTCTTCATCACACCCTCCTTCTCTTCCTACACTCTGAATAAAAAAAAAAAAAAAGACAAAACCTCACAAAGCAGATTTTCATGCAGTCAATGCAGAAACCATAAATCTAACAGAAGTAAGGCAGGGATCACTCTCCGCAACTTATCAGTACATTTAGTTTTTAAAATATATTTCCTATCATATCTAAAGGAAGTTGATCCCTTTAGCAACAAGCTAGCCTGGTAATGTTGGCCATTCTGGCTTTGATTCTGCCCACAAAACTATGCAGCATATTACAAGTGGAATTTACCCTTTGGCCTTTAGCTCCCCCTCTTCCCAAACCAAGAAGTATTGTTTGCACTGTGAGACCAGCCTTTCCACCAGCTACAAGTGTTTATAGCTTATTACTAAATGATCTTAAAACAGTTTCAGAAAATATAAAATTTTACTTTCTTATGAGCTCAGGGAGCTGGGAGGTGAGAGGCCAAGAGCTGTCAATTTTCAAGAAAATAAAGCTACAAATACTCTTTTATACTCTTGTTTTTTCTTTATATTTTGATACATTTGTATTTCAAATGCATATTAGACATTATGAAACAAACTTATACACATCTAAGAAGATACAATGATTACCAATATCTTGATTTCCACTTATTCACTACTTCCTTACTTATCTTTACTTTTGAATAAAAAAAAATTAAATTAGTTTGGAGATAAGTCATTGAGTTTCCAAAAATAAGGTCGTTATACACAAATATAAGATAACTTAAAGAAAAAATAATTTCAACCTTTTCTTCTAAAAGAACAGAAACCATGGATTGGTTCATTGCAAAATAAGACATGCCAAGAAAATAAAGAAAACTTGAAAAATAGAGAAAATTTTCCTGAATTTTCTTTTGCACATACAAATATAGGGATATTTTTAAATTTTGGGGCCAGCAAATGGCATGGTAGTTAAGGATGCTGAATTCCCACATAGCCGACTGTGGTTTGAGTCCCAGACCTGGCAGTTTGCTTTCTCACTTTCTCTCCCCTGCCCCTGTCATATAAAATAAATAAATAAATAAATAAATGAATGAATAAAGTTAAATACAAATAATTATTTAATAAAAAAGAGAACATTGCTGAATTTTAAAATATGTATCTGCTATTATTATGTTTAAAACTTCTTTCCTAAACTTTGGGAGTATCAGTGTTACAGCTATTTTTATTTCTTTATATTCAAGAATATGAAAGAGTAAAATAGAGCTGTTCAAGTGACTGAGTAGGAAGATTTGTGTCTTTGTTCCTCTCAAACCTCAACCTTTCCACTGTTATGGAACACTTACCTTCTCATAATTATGATAATACTTATAATGATAATAAATGCATGAAAAGAAATTTTCCTGAAGGAAACAACTATAATATACAATGAAAATAGAAAAGAAGAAACGCTGGAAAGAGTTAAAATGCCAAATGTGATTTTCTTAGTTTAATCATCTCAGATTTCAGATTAGATGTGAGATTTATTTAAGTCTTTTGTTGAGGCATAAGGATGGAATTCTTGTTAGAAATTTGTTCACTTTTCTTGGCTGTAGTAAAATTATAAATGCCGTACAAATACTGTTTTTTTTTTTTTCGTAGTCTGCCAAAAAAGTGACAATAAAGAGTTAACTAAATATATCTACTTCTCAAAAGCATTTTAATTTGAATTGTAGAATAAGATTGTATTTAATTCACTTTTAAATGCTTCAAACTTTCTTAATTGTAAGAAGTAAAAATGGAATTTATGTATGTAAAACTGTATGGTTTGTTGAAGAGAGAGGAGAGAAAGCACATACTTGAAATTTATTGATGGTCTTTCTCTCTTCTCTTTATTTATTTATTGATTTTTTTTAGAGATTTTCACTGTAGGGCACGTGCGCTCGCCAGACAGACAGAGAGAGACATAGAGCCAGAAAGCGAGAAATCACCCCCCAGGGGGGATGGTCATGCCGCAATCCCTTCTCCTCCATTCTCCTCTCGGGATCTTGGGCACGCACGCACACGCGCCCGGCGTGAGTTTTAAGCCACCGGGTCCGGGACACGAACCGCAGTCGACTACGTGGGAGTCCAGCGACATAGCCATTACGCTAACTGCTGGTTCCCTTTCTCTCTTCTCTTTAGAGGCTGAGGGTGATGTCAAGATCATTGCTGCTTGAATGTTCTGCATTCTAGTTTCTGTAATCACAAAATAAGAAGAAAAGACACAGACTACACACTGTTTTCTCCTTTAATTCTTTGGTGTGAATTCCAACAACATGTCACATTTGTTACAATAAGAAACAAAATATTCTTTCAGTGCCATTATTTTTTTCCCCAAAGACCTATAACTCCTCGAATTTATACTAATCATAGTAAGAATTAGTAAAAACAATTTTTGAAACATTTTCTAAAATGGTCTGTTTCAAAGGATGACAGATTAGGTATTCTTTTTCTTGGCTGGGTGGATAAAGAAATGCATAGAATGTAGACACAAGAAAAAAATGCCTTTAATTTTTATCAGTCCGATTGATGTATAATTTAAATAAAGTAAAATGACAAATTTTCATTGTAAATTCCGGGCCACCTTTCGTTTTGGTTTGTTTTATTTTTGAGGGATGGCTTCCTTTTTGTTTATCTGTTTCTTAACACAGTAAAAGTTTTCGTCTGTGGTACAATGCAGTGAACTTTAGAACTGTGTGTGGCTGTGTAATGCACACCACACTCACCACATAGAACATGTCTATCACTGCTAAAGTGCCTTGTGCTTCTTTTGTAGTCGCCCTCCCACCCCCACCCCATTGGCCACTGGCAGTAATTGGTCTGATTTCTAATTTTACATCTTTTAGAATTTCATAAATCTATGGTAGAGAGCGAAATATTGGATGACATAAAAGCAGTGAAAGTACTTAACAAGAATAAGACAGTGGGGAATGGGGGGGGTGAAGAGAAGAGGATAAAGAAAGATAACAAGAGAACAAATAGAGAGGCAGGACGTTACTGAGAAACAGATATGCCTTATTAACTGTTGATGGTGACGTGTATAGTATTTTCAACTGGATTGGACTGAGAAGTATTTCATGAGGGGTAAAGTCTGTTTACAAGCAAAATGAGAAATAGTAATTGTTTAAAAAATAATTAGAATAATAATAATAATGATTGGGAAAAACATAGAAAAGATATTGAATGATGAAGTGGGGAGATTAGTGTCTCTGTATTGACTGACGTGCACGGCATTCCCTTTTGAAAAAGCAATGTAATACACTGTAAAGTTATATGCAATCCATGGCATTCCCTTTTGAAAAAGCTATGTAAAGTTTATATGCAATCCAATGTAATATAAAGAAGATTATGATGATAATAAAAATAAATAAATAAATAAATAAATAAATTTCATAAAAATAGAATCTTAAAGTATGCACTTTTTGTTTCTGGTTTGTTTTCACTTAGCATAATTGTTTTGGAATTCATTTATGTTGTTAAGTGTATCAGTAGTCATTATTGTCAATTATTAAATGTGAATATTTGAGTTCCTCCTTCTGTGTGAACATTTATTTTTAGTTCTCTTAAGGAAATTCCCAGGAGTGGGATTGCTGAACCACATAGTAAAAGCACAATTAACTTCAAAAGAAATTGCGTATTTTTTTCCCTAAAGGAGCTGTTACCATGTTGCATTCCCACAATCATGTATTAAAGTTCTAGTTGTTTTATATTCTCAACAATACTCCTCATGGTCAGTCTTTAAGTTTAGCTAGTCAACACTATTACGGATGGAATGTTTGTGGTCCCTGAAAATTTATCTGTGGAAACCCTAACTCCCAACGTGATGGTATTAAGGGGTAGGACATTTTGGAGGTCATTAGCTTTACATGCAGTCACAAACATGGAGCCCGCGTGATGATTAATGTCTTTACAATATGTGAAAGAGCCTGGACAGCTTCCTTTTTCTCTCTTGTGAGAATGCAATGAGGTGGGCCTCTGCAAGCCAGAAAGAGGACCCTCACCAAGAATCGAATTTGTTGTTATCTTGATCTTGAACTTTCCAGTCTCTGGATCTCTGAGAAATACCTGATGGTTAAGCTGCTGTTGTTCATGATACTTTATTATATTAGTCTGATTTGATCAAGGAAAGTGGGTTTATAGAGGTATCTCATTGTGATTTGAATTTTAATTTTCCTGATAAACATGTTTTTTATTTGCTTGTTTTATAATTTACCAGAGAAATATCTATTATTATTATTTTTTTTTGGAGAGGTTTTTTTCCTTAGGGCATGTGCACTCGCTAGAAAGACAGAGAGAGACAGAGAGACAGAAGGCGAGAAATCACCCCCTACCTCCACCCCAGGAGGGGTGGCCAACACTGCAATCCCTTCTCTTCTATTCTCCTTTCTGGATCTTGGGCATGCACACATACACACACACGCCCAGCGTGAATTTAACCCACCTGGTCCAGGACTTAAACCACAGTCGACTACATGGGAGTCCAGTGACATAATCATTACGCCAACAACTGGTCCCTCTATTAAAATCTTTAACTAAGTTTTGCTTAATTTAAAAAAAAATGTTTCTTGTCTTCCTACTGAGTTATAAAAATGCTTCTTATACTTTGGATCAAAGTTCCCCATCTTTAAAAAAATTAATTGCCAGAGAGCATATGCTCTCACTACAAAGAGACAGAGAAAATGGGAAGGAGAAAGCACCCTCCTCAGTGCAGCGTGGTCACTGCACTCCCTTCTCCATTTCTCTGTCCTGTTCGGATTCTGGCACATATACATGCCCTCATCCCCAGCGTGTTTCCAAGCTGCCAGGACTAGGATTAGAACCATAGTTGGCCATGGGGAATCTTTTAATCACTAAACTATAAGGCCAGCTTTCTTTCTTTCTTAAGATAGTAAATATTTTCACTTTTGGTTAAGTCCAATTTATCATTTTTCCCCTTTTTATTCTTTCTTACAGATTTTGGAATAGTGCCTAAGAAATCCCAGTAATATCTTAGAATATGCTCAAAAATTTTCCCCTATTTCTTCAGGAAACTTTATAGATTTAACTGTCACATTTGGATTTATGATCTATTTTAAGTTAATTTTTGCTTATAATGTATGCTAAGGATCAAGGTTCTTTTTTTTTTTTTAAATCAAGAATCCGACTCTTTCAGAGTTCTTTTGGGAAAAATTGTGTTTTTTTTTTATTCCCCTTGAATTACATAAAATCTTTGGCAAAAATCAGTTTACAACACATGTGCAATTCGGTTTCTGAACTTTCTATTCTATTGCATTTACTTAAAAGTTTATCCTTTGCCAATACCACAATGTTTTGATTACTTACAAGCTTTACTTTAATTCTTGAAATAGGCCAGGCTAATTCTCCAACTTTATACTTTGTAATATTATTTTGGTTATTCTAGGCCTTTGAATTTCACATAAATTTTAGAATCAGTTTGCAACTTCTACAACAATCTATGTGGATTTTTATTGAGACTTTATTGAAATTGATAAATCAGTTTGTGTAGGTCTTATTTCTTTTTGTTTTCAGCAAAATCTTATAGTTTTCTTTTCATAAATATTATATATATTTTACTATATTTATCCTTAGATATATTATTTAATGGCATTGAAGAAATTCAACTTTAAGTTGTGAGTTTATTGGAATATCATTATTTTTTGTATTGATTCTTTATTGTATGACCATGCTAAATTTTCACTTTTTTTAGTGAACAAGCAATTAAGAAGTGGTAAGATTTCAAAATTAGTTAATTCAATATTATGTAATATGATCAAGGATCTAGTTTTTTTTTTTTTACAGCTTAATTCTGAAAACATCTTTATCCTATTAGCTTTGACCTCAGATTTATTTTGTCCTAGTTATAAAATGGTACAAAAGCTCCAAGCATCATTTTTCTCTTCCTCCCTTCCTCCCTTGCTCTTTCTCTCTCTCTCTCTCTCTCTTTCACACACACACACACACACACACACACAAATCCATCCCTGAAGGCTAGATAGAAAACATTTCTTCTGGTGTCTCTTTAAAATAGATTTACCAAATACTGTCTTCTAAGGCCCATCTATCAGGATTCGTGAGCCTATGCAGGCTCTTTCTTTAACATCCATGGTCAAGAAGACCAGATTTATCATGACTGGCTCTTATTAGTCAAGACCCTATTATGGATTTAACGAAATGTCCAGTCTCTTGTACATGTTTCTGTTCAATATCTAAACAAAACAAGGTTTTCTTCCAGAGAAACTATAGGGGTGAATAGCTAGTGAGTAAGCTAAAAGACAATTTTTCAGGTCTCTAATTTTAATGATGGGTTTATATGTTCTTAAGTATATGGTGACAGAATGATAAAAATAATTATTTTAAAATTAATTTACTCATGTCAGTGTTTGGGGCAGGATTTTGGTGTATTAACATCATTGCGCCACATCAGGCAAGAGAGTTCTAAATAAAATTTTTATAGACAGGTTAATGAACAGCAGATTAAGTACAGAATTATAATAATTACTCACAGAAAGTTTCAGAAAAACGTTTACTCCTCTGACAAGCTAGTCTGTCTAAGCGTTCCCACATTTGTAACTTAAGTTTGAGCTTCCTTGACCGAAACAATGGTACAGGGAAAAGGTCTTATTCATGTTATTTTGGGGTTTCATAAATAATGGTAAAAATAACAAAGATTGTATCTGTAATCTTATAAAAAGAAAAACATTAAGGTAACCAAAAAGAAACTGGCTAACTAACACACATGAAGAGCCTATAAAATAACAAAGTGCAATGCTGGAAAATTGTTCACTGGTCTCTTAAAATAGATATTCACATGTGAAAGTGCTTGAGGCTCCTAAAGGGCCTACTTAATTAAACATAAATTCAGAATAAGCATTGAAGTGAGAGTTTAGACAGTTCTTTCAGTTATTTTCTTACTTAAAAAGCACAATATTTTTTGCATATGTGATTCTATTCAATCGCCTCTCTTCTAAAAATATCTTACGTTCCCAAATTTTTACTATAACCCTCAAAATTTAAAGGTTTAAACTTTAAGTTTGGAAGTTAAGAGTATAATAGCTTTATTAACAAATTAGCCCATTTTGTGTTCAACTGGCAAATTTTTACATTTCTGCATAATAGTAACTTTAGAAAAGCATATTTTCTGAAGCCAGTCCTATACCTAGTGGTTAAGGGAACCAGATTCCACATGGTGGACCAAGGTTCAAAACCCAGTCTGGGGATTTGAGAAACATGTCAGGTGTGTGTGTGTGTGTGTGTGTGTATTTGTTTCGCAGATACTGACTGGATGGAGAAATGGAGAGGAAGGGATTGTTGTGTGGCTATGCTCCGCTGCCGGAGGGGCGCTTTTCCTCCTCTGTCTTTCTCTGGCAAGTCCACATACCCTCAAACAAATTAAAAAGAAGAAAAGCATATTTTCTAATATAACATATATGTTAATACATACACACAGTGTGTGTCTATGACACACATGTACATGTATGTATCACGCTGTGACACTGGCATGCTCACAGGGTGTAAACTTTGGCACCAAGAAAAATAAATCTTAGGAAAAACTACTGCAGTTTCTTAGGATTTGGGATGTTACGAGAGTCTCCAGAAACACTTGGTCGTAGGCAGCTAGGGAAAAGCAATACATGGCAGCCTCATCAGCACTGTTCAGTGTCTACTGAGGGGCCAAGGGCCTAGTCTTGGTGCAAGGGATGTTTGTACATTGGAACATGTCTACTGGCAGCATGCATCCTTGATCCCTTCAGTTTTGTTTTGTTTTGTTTTAGCTGAGAAAATGTCACAGGTGAAGAAAGGAGGAGGTTTAAGGCCAGGGTCTCTGGGTTTAGAAAGCCTGGCAATACCCCAAGACCCTGAAAGGAGCCTTTAAACTGGAAGAAACTGTAGAAACTAGAGACGCTGTTCCCAAGAAAAGAAGGTGTAAAGTGTCAGTATTAACCAGAATGTGTGGTTCCTGACTATGCCATCCTTTCTCAGCTTTCCAGCCATATATAGTTTTCTGATTTTCAGAATAAAATACCAACCTTTATATAATCATTCCAGAGAGTGGAATTCTATTTCTGCAAACAACTTATGCATTTTCTTTTCTTCACATAAGATAGCTTAAGAGGTCAAGCACCCAGCCTGTATGAGTCAATGGGAGACGCTAAGGATACAATGATGAACAGAATAAATTTCCTCCTTCACAGTCTCTCTACTCCCACTGTGAGCCTTTTCCTGCAGGTTTAAAATATACTCTGCCACCTTTCCTACTTAACATATAGCAAAACCTGCAAAATAACAGACAATTACGCCAACTTCACAATCTTGTTGGACTACCAGTGTCTGTCACTTATTGGCTAACCTTATGGAAATGTCTTCTACCTTTGTTATCTGAATTTCTTTATTACTTCATTAATTGTTTAGGAAAAAGTTTAGGATGATTTACCTTTTGACACATCCAATGTTCTCTATTTAGTTTTCCTTTAATTTGCCTCTCTGAAATGATGGACTATTTGTTTTTTTCTTTTTCTTTTTCTTTTTTTTTTTTTTTTTGAGAGTTTTTTGCTATAGGGCGCGTGCTCGCCAGAAAGAAAGAGACAGAGAGATAGAAAGCGAGAAATCACCCCCCACGGGGGATGGCCACGCTGCAATTCCTTCTCCTCCATTCTCCTCTCGGGATCCTGGGCACGCACGCACATGCGCCCGGCGTGAGTTTTAAGCCACCGAGTCCGGGACGTGAACTGTCGACTGCGTGGGAGTCCAGCGACACAGACATTATGCTAACTGCTGGTCCCGCGATGGACTATTATGACTACACTCTTCTTTTTAGAACTCTGAGCTCTCTTAACTTCTGTGACTCTACTTTTTCTTGTTTAGATTTCCAAGTATGTATAATAGGTCTTTTCAACCTTTTCTATCTAGTTTTGTCTTCTTTGCACCTTATGAGCCATCATCAAGTGACCTGGTCTCTTTCTCTCTCTCTATCCCATGTGACTATAGGTACTATCTTTATGATTCCTTTCAGTTTGTATATCTAGTCTAGACATCTCTAATTTGTGACTGTGCCTGCTGGACATTCGCCCAGCATTGGAAGCTCAAACATCTTCTAGCATGTAAATAAACACAACAAAATAAACTTAAAATAATAAACTTTTAAAACACGCTTCAAATCTCTTCCTTTTTTAGTTAGTGTCTATTAATGATAGTACTCACTGAAATAGACCATAGGAGTTAACTTTAACTTCTACCTCAGTTTATTCATTCCCACAGTCACCAAATCTAACCAAAGCGAACTTTTAGTATAATGATTTTAATGTTGGTTTGGACGTCAACTGTCCTTGTTTAATTTCTGGGTCTATTTTTGGGTTGTTGGGAAAGTCCTGACATATTTTTACATATAAAAATATGTCAGGACATTCCCAATGACTTAATATTTACTGGATGTGTATCTTTTGCAAATTAATCTCTCTGTGACAGTCTGATCATCTCTAACAGAAGTGATGCAGCATGAGGAAAGTCACATAAATACAGATACCATAGGGATTGGCAATGAAGGGGGTATGAAGAAAAATATTAGATTTTTTAAATACTTATTTTTTTGAGAATTGAACAGAGAATCTACTGTATTGTAATTTAAGCAATGAATGAAATAAAATAGAAAACAAAGTTATTTAACTAAAAGTCTTTAAACCCAGCAGTCATCCTTTTAATTTTCAAAACCACGATTCTGAGTGACAATTACCAACTATCACAATCCTATAATTTCCTAATAATTACTGACAGCCGTCCTTAATACAAAATGGTTTCTAAGTCTCTTGTTGGTACATATGACTCATATCCTTCCCTGTAGTCAGGATTAACTTAACAGGCAATATTTCAGGTCTGTCTCTGAAATGTACTACTTACAAATATAGTCAAAAATACAATTCTTCTACTAATTTTAGTTTCTGAGAACTCTCAGAAATACCATGATTTGCAGAAATCCTAGGCAAGAAAAGAGTATTTCCTAAAGTTTCATTCATACTGGATTTTTTCTTAAACACATAAATTCTTGAATTTGCACAGAAAATGTAATATAACTTTGAATATTATCAAATGAGAGGGCAGTAACAGAAATAAAGATGTTGAAATGTTAGTGACAATTAGAATAGCTCAGTGGACTGAAATAAATACTACAATGTTCTATAGCGGATTACTCTCTGCCAGTAATGTATATCATATTTAAATAGAGTTGTTTTCTTTTTCTTTTTTTTTCACTTTGACCCTTTTTTACAGCTTTATTATAGCAAGTGTTAGCCTATATTAACCACTTACTACACAAATGTAGGAAAACTGCCTGTCATTTATCAGTTTATCCATTGTCATCTCAAATAGGACCGAGTGGTCTGATTTCAAAGTGACAGCTGGTGGTGTCTCTTCCTGATTCATGCTAATCCAGTTTTTATTATGGAAAAACTGCCTGTGCTTTCAAACAGCAAAAGGGAGTTACGAAATGTAATCACTAAGGAGAAACCTTGGGATCGCAAATATAAAAGACTAAAATGAACAGTTTTCTCATTACAGAATGGTTTCCTGATTAAATACAGATTAAGGGCAGGGAAAAATCATTTAGAGACCTAAATAGCATTTTCCATTGTGTATATATACACACAGAATCACAGATACAGACATCTTTAAATGGATATAGGTATAGAACTTACACATGCTTAGATACAGGTGTAGACACAGTGATAGCGTTTACTCTCTCAATGTGATCATAAAATAGCTTAAACATATGGATCGATGATCATTTTCAGGCTTAATATATTTGGATGGAGGAATAAAAAAAGCAATGGGTTCAGCATGGTATAATATTTAGATATAATTGCTATGATTTTACTATATTACTGTAATGTAGAACGACTTGTATCAGAGAAGTGAAATAATATAAATGGAAGATTGCTCACTCTCTTTCAACACAGAGGAAAAAGTCACTGTAAGTTAAGAAAAAGCCATAAAAAATAACTTGACTAGCTCATTGTAAGGGTATAAAGTCACCAGAAATGCAAGCATTTAGAGTACACAAAGGCATACCTTCTCTGTGCTTTGGGTTTTTGATACCATTTATACTATATAATAAACAGCTCTCTTGAATTTTAACTCCTAGCTGTCAATTGAAAAGGCCACCTAACTATTTCATTATGCCCTAATTAATAATGCACTTCAATAAAAATAATTTCTTTACTCCTTAATTTATTAGCCTGTTGAATACCTTGCCCGATACGGGTAGAGTAAAACAGCATCCTGTTTGAGAAGGGACAGGGAGACAATTTAATTGACAGAAGACAAGATAGAGACAAAGTTAAAAAGAGTGATTCTGCCTTCTTCAGTCTCTGTTGTGGCCTCAATTATTTTGGACCTCAAATCACAAACACAAATAACTATGCTGGAGTTAGGTAGTTATGCCAACAGAGGACCCGTTGCCAGTCTAATTAGCTATCTGACCCCATTTTCAAAGTGTAAGTGCTCACAGCTTCTATGTCCTTGGTGCAGTTTGTGGCCACACACCATTCTGGGTGTTGATCTTTTTTGGCACAAGCAGCACAAGTCAAAGGTCTAGTGGAAACCTCTTTCAAAATCTAGCTGTCAATGTCAATAAACTCCTCTGAAGCCAATCTGTGACATCAAAACCCACAAATACTCATGCCTAGAAATAAAAATTAATCTGAGAAGGCAGACTGAATGGTATTCCTACCTTTATAAAGGAAGAGGCTAATAACTCAAAGTTGAAAGAAGTCATAGTCAGTCAAATGGCAGACAATGTGCTCCAAAAATGTGCACTTTTCTTGTATATTTATTACAGGTGCCTTGTCATTATCTAAAACTAAAGAGAGCCTTCAGGTGCCACCACAGCAATTCTATGATCCAAATCATGTCAAATGTTGCCACTTTGATTGACCTGTTTACACAAGAAGGATAACCACAAAACCTCCATTTCATTAACATACTGAGAGGCTATGCTGCCGTTTATAAGATGGGCTTTTTCATCTTTAATTTTTCTAAAAAGAACATGTTTAGCATTCATTTGCATTCTGTATTATAAATGTAAATAAATACTCTTAAATACGGAAGTGAAGGGAAAAAGGACAGATAATATGGGCAAAATCATTTACCTATCACTCCACACACAGATTCAGTTACAGTTTTATGAAACAGTCTCAAGTGAAAGTTAATGATTCTATTTCAAGAATGTTGATGGTGGGACCAGCAGATGATGTGATGGTCACGTCGCTGGAGTTGTATGTATTCAACAGTGATTTGAGTCCCAGACCCAGCAGCTTTAAACTCCTGCCAGGGGCATGTGCGTGTGTGCCCAAAATCCTGAGAGGAGAATGGAGGAGAAGGGATTGTGGTGGACCATTCCCTTTAGAGGGTGATTTCTCACTTTCTGTCTCTCTGCATCTCTCTGTCTCTCTGGTGAGCACACATTTCCTTAGCAAAAATCTCTTTTTCTAAAAAAAGGATGTTGATACTATATGTCCATGTTGGTAATACATGTGGGATCCTAAGGCATAAAAATAATGTTTTTCCTTTTAACTGCTCCTTATTTCTTGTTATATAATTTGTAAATTGTTTTTAGAATAACAAAATTAGTTAATGAAATTAATAATTATGTAAGTTAAATTTATATTTTGAAATATTAGTAAGATAAAAAATCAATGATAGAATTTCTGAAACAGAAAACTAAATTCCAGGATAAAAATAAAGATTTACAAAGGTTCTGATTTAAAATATATCTGCATCTATCAATCTGTCACAGTTCACTATTGCATTGCTAACAGAAATAGCTGAGACAGGGTGATTTATAAAATATATAGGTTTATTTGTCTTACAGATCTGGTTGCTGAGAAGTCCAAAGGCATAGAGCTGATATCAGACTAACTTCTGGTGCTATATCAAAACATTGTCAAGTTGCTATACATTTCTACTTCATGTGTTGTTATCACTTTAAACTCAAATGTCTCTGTTCCTCTTAATTTCCCTATTCCTGTTAATAACTGTTATTTGGGGACCAGCAGATGATATAATGGTTGCGTTGCTAGACTCCCACATAGTCACAGCTTAAAACATTCCGGGTGCATGTTGTATATATGCCCAAGATCCCGATAGAATGAAAGAGAAGAGATTGAGGTGTGGCCATTTCCCTGGGAGATAGTTTCTCACTTTCTGTCTCTCTGTCTCTTTCTCTCAAGTGAACATGTGTGCCCAATAGAAAAAATCTCTTTCTCAAAAAAACAAAAAACAAAACAAAACAAAACAAAACACTGCGTTGGTAATACATGTGGGATCCTAAGGCATAAAAATAATGTTTTTCCTTTTAACTGCTCCTTATTTCTTGTTATATAATTTGTAAATTGTTTTTAGAATAACAAAATTAGTTAATGAAATTAATAATTATGTAAGTTAAATTTATATTTTGAAATATTAGTAAGATAAAAAATCAATGATAGAATTTCTGAAACAGAAAACTAAATTCCAGGATAAAAATAAAGATTTACAAAGGTTCTGATTTAAAATATATCTGCATCTATCAATCTGTCACAGTTCACTATTGCATTGCTAACAGAAATAGCTGAGACAGGGTGATTTATAAAATATATAGGTTTATTTGTCTTACAGATCTGGTTGCTGAGAAGTCCAAAGGCATAGAGCTGATATCAGACTAACTTCTGGTGCTATATCAAAACATTGTCAAGTTGCTATACATTTCTACTTCATGTGTTGTTATCACTTTAAACTCAAATGTCTCTGTTCCTCTTAATTTCCCTATTCCTGTTAATAACTGTTATTTGGGGACCAGCAGATGATATAATGGTTGCGTTGCTAGACTCCCACATAGTCACAGCTTAAAACATTCCGGGTGCATGTTGTATATATGCCCAAGATCCCGATAGAATGAAAGAGAAGAGATTGAGGTGTGGCCATTTCCCTGGGAGATAGTTTCTCACTTTCTGTCTCTCTGTCTCTTTCTCTCAAGTGAACATGTGTGCCCAATAGAAAAAATCTCTTTCTCAAAAAAACAAAAAACAAAACAAAACAAAACAAAACACTGCTATTTGTTCAGCCCAGACTTTAGAAATCCTTTTACAGAGGCAAGGCATGGGAAATGCAGAAGAGAGAGAACTAGGGGCAGCCATCATTTTTTATATCAACCCATTCCTATGGACTCTCTCACAAGAGTTAGAACTCACTTAATCTCATGAGACAGTGCTCATCTCTTCATGAAGGTGATGCTCCCACAATCTGGACACCACCCACTAGGCCTCACATCTTAAAGGTCTCACTACCTCCAATGTCATTATACTAGAAACCAATTCAAAAACATGAAACTTTATGGGCCACACTATTACCTCAATCACAGTGCAATACTTCCGTACCTTATGTTGTTATAGACTTAGCCTGACCTCAGAGAATATCATCTACGATCCTGAACAAAGAGTCGGAGAGCTGAATTCTAGTCACTAGGGCAAAGTACTCAATGCCTGTTGAACTTCAATTTCCTCATTGGTAAAATAGGTCATATAACATTTTCTACTGATTCTCCAAGTGAACAAGATGTTATATAATAATCAATCTATAACTTGCCATTCATTTATTACTGTGTTTTTACTGCTGATTTATTATTACTGTTTTATATCTAAGTCCGTTGAAGTAGAATAGGCCTGTTAGTAACAAAATCTGAAATCCAAAGAACAGCTCATTAAGTCTTCTGGAGGTTCCATTTAAAAAATTATTTTTAATACTGCACAAAAATTGCTGTACATTTCTTTTTCATGTCTTGTTATTGATTTAAACTCAATTGTCTTCTGCTCCTCTTAATTTCTCTATTCTTGTTAGTAACTACTATTTGGTCAGGTCAAGCTTCAGAATCTTTGAATCTTTCTTTTCTTTGTCTGCCAATATCCAAATAGATGAACATTCCTATTCATGATTACTTCAAAACCTTCCATATGTGTCTTTTTAGTTCTAGTATTAATATTCAAGCTTGTGACTATAACAGTATTCTTCTTAAAGGGGATACTTGATTCTTAATAAATTACATACTCAATGTAAAACATACAAAGACTTGGAAAAAATCTCATTAAGCAAAATTTAAAAGAATATTAAACTATACAACTTATTAACTATCACTAACATTTCATTTAATAAATACATATTGGAAGTAAACTTTAATTATTTAAATAACTTAAACATGGATGTAGTTCATAATGAGCATGGGAGGACCAGCAGTTGGTGTAATGGCTATCTCGCTGAACTCCCATGTAGTCGACCACGGTTCGAGTCCCAGACCCAGTGGCTTAAACTCACACCAGGCACGTGTGCGTGCATGCCCAAGATCCCAAGAAGTGATTGCAGTGCGGCCATCCCCCCTGGAGAGTGATTTCTCATTTTCTGTTTCTCTGACTCTTTTTGGTAAGTGCACACACCCAATAGCAAAAACCACTAAAAAAAAAAAAAATGAGCACAGGATATTCTATGCATTTAACCCTCTCTTAAGTCTGTCTCCCAGCCACCCGGCCTCCCTTTCAGAAGCCATACCTCGTGCCAGTTTCCTGGGTATTTTTCCAGAGATAATCAATACATACATAAATGCATATAAATACCATTGTAATTCTTTTTACATGGATTGACATACTTTTCAGAAACTGTCTATTTTAAAACTGTGTGTATACATGCACACACACGTACACACAGTGACTCAAAAAATAGTCATACTATTACTCTATTCCTTATCTTAGGAAATCTTCAACGACAAATTTAATGATATTAAATTGAATCACAAACGTGTCATTGCCTCATCCTTATTTTAAATATTCTATACTAGAGTTAATGAAACATGTACCCAACACAATTCTAGTCTGTATTTTCTGAGAACCATCTAGTAAACCAAAGGGCTACCAAATGTGTCTGGGAAACCTAAGACAGTAGTGATGAAAATAGAAGGCCCTGTAACTGAGCCTTTTCTTGACAGAGCAAACTGCAGAGATGTATGATTCTTTGTTAAGAAATATGTGGTAATTCTAGAATTTAGTCACTCTCATTTGTATCCTCTTTGTGCAAATATGTCAAGTTTAATTAATTTAAATTTGCTATAGAGTGTGTGCACTCACTGGAGAAAGAAGGGAAAAGTGAGAAATCATAACCCGGAGGTGAGAGTCAGCTGAAATCCTTTCCCCTCTTTCTCCTCTTGGGATTTTTAGTATTCGTGGCCTTACTGTATTTTTTCAAGTCACCCATCTGGAACTCTAATCTTGAAGTCAGCCATGTGGGATTCAGCCGGCTTAACCTCTATGCCATTTGCTGGACCAAATATACAAACTTCTTAAAATATTTTGTTCTGTACTATTCAGTTGGTTCTTGAAAATGTAGTAAGCTTAGGACCCAGCAGGTGGTATGGTGGTTGGGGTTCTGGACTCCCACATGACTAACCATGGTTTGAGTCCCAGACCCAGGGGGGTCAAACTCATGCCGGGTATGTGTGCACGTGTGCCAAAAATCCTCAGAAGAGACTAGAGGAGAAGGTATTGTGGTGTGGCCATGCTCTCTGGGGGGTGATTTCTCACTTTCTGCCTGTCTCACAAGCTTATACGCATCATGGCAAAATCTAAATAAATAAATAAATAAACAAACAAATAAATACAGTGATAAGGTTAAACCTCATACTATGACTGTATGTTTCAAGTTCTTATAATAATTTTTTTTCTACATATGTCAAAGCTATGCTTTTAGACTCATGCTTGCTTAGCATTATTATATCTTCCCATTAATTCATTCTTTTTATTTTATTTACCTTTATTTTTCCTAAATAATTTTCCCTTAAGGTCTAATTTGTCTGATACTAACATTGACATACCAGATGCTTTTCATAACTATTTGCCTGGTTTCAGGTGTGTCTTTTACAAAGAACATGTGGGCATATTTTTAAAATTTAACCTTAAAAACTTTGCCTTGAAAGGAATATTTTTGTCTTTTTACATTTAATAGAATAACTACTATTTGGATTGTGACTGTATCATTTTATTTTATGCATTTTGATTATAATAGTTTTTGTATTTATTTCTCCTCTATTGCCTTTTAATTTATTTCCCTTTTTTGCCCCCAGTACTACCCCAATTTTTTTTCCTCTACTGTTTCCAATGTTTCTCTCTCTCCCTGACTTTCTCTTTTAGAAATTACCCTAAAATTTTTAGGTTGCATATTCATATCTGTGTATGCACAATTTTATACTCTGTAGTTTCACTTAAATTTTATTATGAGCTCTTTTTCACACAACCATGAATTATTTATAAATCTCATTTTTTATTGTTTTACTATATTCTGTGTTTTAGATATGAAATGTCTGAGTTTGATTTGTGGCTTTGCCTCTTTCATAGCTTTAATATTTTGGAGATATTTTCTTTGCCACGTTGGCATTTTCTTCAAGTGAGGAAACAAAGATGAAATGAGGATACAATTACCATAAGATTGTTATAAAAAACAAACGAGTTGGGAACCAGCAGTTAGCGTAATGGCTATGTCGCTGGACTCCCATGTAGTCGACCATGGTTCGCATCCTGGACCCGGCGGCTTAGAACTCACGCCGGGCGCATGTGCATGCGTGCCCAAGATCCCGAGAGGAGAATGGAAGAGAAGGGATTGCGGCGTGACCATCCCCTCTGGGGGGGGGTGATTTCTCGCTTTCTGTCTCTATGTCTCTCTCTCTCTCTCTATGGCGAGCGCACGCGCCCTATAGCAAAAACCTCTCAAAAAAAAAAAAAACAACGAGTTAACAGTTAACCATACCAAGTATTCTTCCATTGCCCAATAAATGTCAGCTATTTTTATTATTACTTGCTCATCATTGTCATCATAATCTTTCATCTCCATCATCACCATCATCTACTATCACCAACAGGATTGTCATTATTATCATCAACCTCTTTGGGAAAAAAAAAATTGCCTCTAAATTCAGCAATATAAATAGTGCTTTGACAAGCATGACTTTGCACAATATCTACATTTCATTAATTTATTGTTAAGTTTTTGTTATAGGACGTATGCACTCACCAGAAAGGAGAGAGGCAGATAGACAGTGAGAAGAAAAGTAAGAAATCACCCCTCAAGGTGGACAGCCATGCTGCAATCTCTTCTCCTCCATTTTCCTCCTGGGATTTTAGGCACACATGCACATGCTCCTGAAGTGCTTTTTTTTTTTTTTTTTGGGGGGGTTTTTTTGCTATAGGGCGCGTGTGCTTGCCAGACAGACAGAGAGAGAGAGAGAGAGAGACAGAGAGATAGAAAGCGAGAAATCACCCCCCAGGGGGGATGGCCACGCCACAATCCCTTCTCCTCCATTCTCCTCTTGGGATCTTGGGCACACACGCACACGCGCCTGGCGTGAGTTTAAGCCACCAGATCCGGAACTCGAACCGCGGTCGACTATGTGGGAGTCTAGCAACATAGCCGTTACGCTAACTGCTGGTCCCAATGCCTGAAGTGCTTTTTAAGCTTCCAGGTCCAGGACTAAAACTGAGTTAGCCATGTGAGAATTCAATGCTTTAACCACTATACCATCTGACGACCCCTTTATTTTCTTATAATAGATATTAAAAATGGAATTTTCAGGCATAGAACATGGTCACCATCAAGGAAGTTTTGATATAAATTTCCAAAAGCTTTACATTACATGTTCTCTCTTTTCCCAATTTCATTATTTTCTAAATATCTATATATCTTTTTTTCCCCTAAGGTTTGTGTCATAGGGAATGTGTGTTCACCAGAGAGAGAAAGAGGAGAGAGAGAAAGATACAACAAAAGGAAAAGTGAGAAGGTCACCCCCAAGCATGATGGCCATGCTGTGTGCCTGCTCCATTCTCCTCCTGGGATTTGGGGCATGCACACACACACTCCCACTGTGAGTTTCAAGTCCTAGGTCTGGGACTCGATCTGCTGTTGGCCATGTGGGAGTGCAGCTACACTTAACAACTACTCTACCTGAAGCCCCCCTATTGGTGATATCTTATTCATTTCCCCTTGATCTCCCTGTATTCACCTTTAAATGTGGTGACAGTGTTAGACATGCCCAAGTGGCATTCTCCATCTCTGCTAGAGGGTTTTTACTGGCATCTCAGATTTGTTTGACCACAGGCAGAGCAATCTGAAAATGTTCGGATTTTAACACCCTCAGAGACACCTCTTATCAATAGGGGTGAGGGAACATGGATAAAAGTCACCACCTGCCCATCCTGTACATAAGCAGGCTTGGGGCACGGGATAATTCTGAGATGTTCATGGTTTCTAAGACTGCCTAGTGATGCCAGGCCCTAGTTGCCCGTAGTGATGGCCCACTCGTGAATGTTCTTTTAATGTTTTCCTTCTTCCTTGTCCTACTTTCTCTCTGTATTAACTGTGCAGATTATAGGGTTTTGTTTTGTTTTGTTTTGTTTTTAACTTGCCAGAGGGTATGGGTGCTCATTGGAGAGACACAGAGGGAGAGAAAATAAGAAAGCAACTCCCATGGGGGGACTGTCACACTGGAATCCCTTCTCCTTCTTTTCTCCCTTCTGTTGGGATTTTGGGCACACATGCACACACACACACACACACACACACACACATACACACACACACACACACACATGCCCAGCATGTCTTTTAAACCACTGGGCCCAAGACTCAAACCATATAGTTAACCGTGTGAGTCCAACTGCCTTAACTACCATGCCTTTAACAGGCCCAGACTCCAGTTCGGGCATGTTATTTCATGTATTTTGTGTACAATATTTTTTGTTATTATTTGTCCTTTATCACTTTTTAATTTTTTTCTCCCCTCTGCACCTACCCCAGCTTTCTTTCTACTGTTTTGGATGTTTCTCTCTCTATTTCTTTTTCTTTTAGAGGTTATCCTTGATTTATTTTAGCATGCATACGTGGGATGTCTACTTTTTTTTTTATACAGTTCATATACTTCAGCTAAAACTCTGTGAACAGCCCAGACCACTCACACCAATAAGTTGTTAGAACATCCCTGTGATATCTTTAATGTAACTATATTCCTCACTCGGTTTTTGGCATACTTACCTTGGAATGTCCAACTCTGTAATAACATTCTAAGTCCATTAGGATGTCTATCCTCTTCAAATAGTCAAGATACTTTAGCTAAAACTTCACTAAATTGAGATTGCTTCCAAATAAACTATCAAGCCTTAGTCTCAGTATTCGCCTTTGGGAAAGTCCAACTAAGACAATATCCTATACTAGCCTCATCTTTTAAAACCTCTTTATATGTTGGCTCAATAATCTGTCATAGTGTCCTCATGGTGAAGAAAATGCACACTCTCTGCTTATATCATTCTCCCAATTTCTCTTACAAAACTATTTTTTTCCCTTCTATTATACCAGAGGGTGTCTGCATGTGCTTGAGATAGAGAGACAGAGGAAGCACCCCAACAGGGCCTGGTGTGTCACAGTCTTGTTCCTCCAATTCTCCATCCCATGACGTTCCAGGGCACTTGCTCCCCACCCCGTGTATCATCTGCAGGGGCTGAAGATGGAACTTCATTGGCCAGGTGGAATTTGTCTTTCTTTTCACAGGACCTTACAGTTGTGCCATGGAGTGGTCCTCAAACCATTTTTTAAAACCAACTGCTTTACTTAATTTTTAAAAAATGGAACGGACATATTATTCCTTATGTTATTCTTCATAACCCCATCTGTGTGTGCCTAGAATGTTGAGCTTGCTTATATATTTTGTTGACATTGTACTTGTTCTTCAGGACTCACCTCTGTGAACATTCCAAGACCATACACATCAAGGAGTTGTTGAGCATACCTGTGATTCTGTAGTGTGGCTGTTTTCCTCACTCATTTGTTTTCTGGCATATGTACCTTAGAATGTCCAATTCTATCATACTATTCTAAGCTTTGCTCCTCAGGGGTAGGAGTTCTGTCTTTAAAGAACATACATTACAAGAAAATTAGCAAATATTGAAAAAGATAACAAAACTACTTCCTTGTTTAAAATAGAAAATGTCAAGATTTTGAAATGTTAGTCCAGTCTTTCTCTATGCTTGTTTTATTTAAATATTATTTTGATGTGTAGTTAGTGATCCTAACATTTATTGTGATGGTCTACTATGGATTAGGCATTTGGGTAAGTGGTGCACAGCAGAGTGGAGAATCCCAGTGATTCTCTTATATATGCATAGAGAGCATGAAGTATATATCATTCTTTTTCTATTCAAAAACAATATATGGGGACAGCAGGTGGCATGGTGGTTAAGAGCACGAACTCCCACATGGCTGACAATGGTTTGAGTCCCAGACCTGGCAGCTTGCTTTCTCACTTTGCCTCTCTCTCTCGTTCACTTCTCTCTCTCACTCTGTCCCTCTTTGGTCAAATTAAAATAAATGAATACATAACAAACAAACAAAAATCTACATATGAAATAGTTATTTTGGGACTCAAACCTACATCTGCCTGGTTAAAAATTGTGTGCTTCTAACCAAAACAGTATATTGCCTATTGCACTTTTACATTCTGTCTCAGGATTAAATACATAGAAATGGATTAGTCATGAACTTCAATTGTGACACATTAGCCCTCCTACATTGTTAATCTATTTAACATCTTTATCATCCACCTCATGATCATCGTCATTTTACTGCTTATATGTTTTTACTACTATACTACTATGAGCAGTTCTTCCATAAACATTCATATATATCTATATCTATCTATCCATGTACCTATCTAACTATCTCTGTATAGATACATTTTTTTCCTATATCATAGTTTTGAATTTAACTTTGAAACTTTACCCAATAATGCAGGCATTTATAATCTTATTAAATAAGCTTTAAATTCTTATTTTTATAAGCAGCTATCCCATAGTCTATTGACTTAAATCACTATATTTTACTTAATCATCATACTACTGTAATTTGTGAATAGTCTCCAACTTCTTAATTGTAAATAATTCTTCAGTAAACATCTTTGTAGGGAGATGAATAGTTGTCTTACTGCTTACTTTGAGAGCGCTAGGTCTTGAACTAATTGACTCACTTTCTTCTCAGAAGCATTTGTCTGAATTTAGAAGCATAGCAGAGAGAACTAACAAGGTATTCTACTTTCTTTACACCTTGAGTATTACAGCTGTCCTTTTTCTAAGTCAGAAATGACAAGAATTATGCTATTATTCTCAGTCTATGTTTAATGACATAGTATGTGCCACAAAAATGAACATTTATTATAGTTCCCCTTCAAGATAGCTAGTAAGCTAATCCTATACAATTGCCACTATTTAAAAGCTGGAGGGATGTTATTTCCTAAACTATTTTAGAGACTGTGTGAACACAACAAGAAATTGGAGAAAGTAAAGAAGATACTCAGGGCAAAAATAAGAAGTTTCTTTACAAAGTTTCCTTAGTGGCAAGTTTGCATTAGTTTTGAATTGCTCCATTTTTCTATTGGTGAAAGGCCATATGGTGATTAAAACCTGTTTCCAGTTTATTGACTACGTGTGTTCTTAGTTAACAAAATTAGGCTCTAAAATATTAGGAAACTGTTCTTTGAATAAGTGATAACTATGTTGTTCATATTGTGTAAAAATTAGTAATAATTTGCAAAGACATAAAAATTAGCATAGGTTGATTTCAAACCATTTAATATCAAAATTTGTATAAATTTGAAAATTTTCTATTGAAGATCAATCCGTTTAAAATCTGTCATTATAACTAAGGCATCTAACTGCATATAAATAAAAACCATAGGGCATTGCAGCAATATGTACAGCTCTCAACCATCTTTCCCTCCATTAAAATATCAAAGATAGATTTTTATGTCCAAAATGTTCAAATTTTCATAAAAATAATTTTTATATCACATATTTTAGTGTTGCTTAATCTGGGTAGGTAGAAAATAGAAACTCCACAACAATATTTACTACTTTATGAAAACTATTTGAATAATATAGTTAGGATAATTATTTTTAATCTTGAATTTAGCCATCAGCAAAAGAGAGTTCAGAGCAAATTACAGCTTTTCTGAGAAGCAGAAATCAAATTGTACCGTATCAGTTTATAAGAATAGAGAAGAAAAATCATTAACAGAGATAAAACTGACAATAATGTCATGTAATTAGAGATGCAAGCTAAAGTTAAGAATTTCTTCAGTGTCTGAAGGAGTTTTTAAAAAAGACAAGAATTATTAAAATTATAAGCAATGTTATGCAATCTCAACATAATCTGAAACTCAACATTAATTGAAAAGGTATACATCCCGTATGTTCATTTTTATGATAAAATATTCCCCAAACCATAAAATAGTACTGGGAGATATTTTAAAGTGGCTTAAATATAAAAGTGACAGAAAATGAAAAATCCAGACAGGAACCCCCTGTATTGTTGATATAATTCCAGTCATACACACATGTTCTTACTCTTATGGTAAGAAATTATGCCATTTCAACTATTTCTAATAATATTCTCATTTGGTGGATTTAAGTCAGCACCTTAATATTATTTGAACAAAATTTTTTGTCGTATAATACAAAATGATTTTAAGTTAGATTTTGGTAGAAGATAGCCAGGGCCCATTTGGCTGCTACTTTTCTTGGAAGAGAAAAAAAATAAAAGCTTTATCTTAATTAAAGTTTAATTAAGGATCACGTTTGGCAGTACTTTTCACACCGATCTACACCAGCAGATTTTCTAGGGCTTAACTTTATCGTGCAGAAAATCCTCTTTTATTACTCCCAACCTGTTGTAAAAGCTGTTGGCACAGAGCGGTGGTTGCTTTATTCAGACGCCTTGTTTGCCACTGGAAATATCCCAAGTCTCTAGAGATAGCACCACAGTGGTTCAATTTAATATCTGTCCTATCACTACAAGACTCCAGCTCATTATTAATGATACTATTCATTAATTTCTTGTTGGGCTGATGTTGTTATTTATTAAAATATTAAAGAATGCCCCTGGGACACATGCATAATGAGGGACACCTCAGTTTCATGAGCGATACCAGCTGAAGGAATGAATGAACACACCACAGATTTACCCACCCTGCGCCGCGCCATTCCTCCCTCATTAGTCCTGCTACATCTCTGAGTGACACTGTAAATTCATTTTGTGCTCTGTCCAATCAGAGCTTAATACAAATGCAGGGCTTTTTTTTTTTTTTTTAATGAGCCATTCCTATGCAAAATGAATTAGCTACTGTCTAACTCATCTAATCCGCCTGTATTTTGGGGAAGAACTAAATTGCCTTTATTTATATAGGAAATAAATAAAAGTTGACATATTTTTTTCCTTTTCGGTCTTGCATTTGGAAAATTTCAACATAATAAATTCTCCATCTTAAGAACCTGCCACCTTAGTTAACTAAATCCCAGCATGACATTTAAACATGTGATCGTCGTATTTAAAAAAGCCTAAACAAGCAGTTTGTACACGGCAGTGGTCATTTGATGTGTGTTTGCACATGCATTCAGGTGCAGCCTACAGAAATTCTAAGGATGCTTGATGTATTTGCTCACCCTTTCATGACATGGGTATTTAAAGACATCCTTGGAGTGTGTGCGAATGTATACTGTAGTATAAAAGAGGAAATCTGTAAAATGATTTTTTTTTTTTTTTTTTTTTTTAATGAGCCATTCCTATGCAAAATGAATTGACTACTGTCTAACTCATCTAATCCGCCTGTATTTTGGGGAAGAACTAAATTGCCTTTATTTATATAGGAAATAAATAAAAGTTGACATATTTTTTTCCTTTTCGGTCTTGCATTTGGAAAATTTCAACATAATAAATTCTCCATCTTAAGAACCTGCCACCTTAGTTAACTAAATCCCAGCATGACATTTAAACATGTGATCGTCGTATTTAAAAAAGCCTAAACAAGCAGTTTGTACACGGCAGTGGTCATTTGATGTGTGTTTGCACATGCATTCAGGTGCAGCCTACAGAAATTCTAAGGATGCTTGATGTATTTGCTCACCCTTTCATGACATGGGTATTTAAAGACATCCTTGGAGTGTGTGCGAATGTATACTGTAGTATAAAAGAGGAAATCTGTAAAATGATATAACCATTTTCAACTATTTGAGGAATAATATGTTAAAATAATTTTATTAGAGAAGAAAAATCTTATTTTTTGATTCTCATGCCTGTCACTAATGTACAGAGTGAAATTTGCATAACAATTGAGGTAGCATCTGAAGGTAAAGTTTTAATTTGTTCTATATGGTTGTTATTTTCTCTCCTGTGCAAATAATTACTCTGGTGAAGAAATACCACACTGTTTTGAGGGGATTAACTGGGCGTAATTGCAGCCTGTTTTGATCCTTCTTTTAATAATGGATTCTTTCAATCTATATCTGATAGAGCAGCTTTGTAGGGATAGTTTTAAAACTTCCATAGATGTCTATTCAATTTTTATATTGTGAATTTATACCTGTTTCTGAGCAAAAAAAAAAAAAGAGAGAGAGAGAGAGAAGGTATGATATTTATATGATGACATCAAAATTGTACATTGCAAATCTTAAACTATCTTTGCCTAAATATATGAATTGTGATTGTTTTAATCCCTTCCAATGGTTTACATTTCAACATGCATCCCTTTTAGTTATAGTCTGTTGAACATGGCCTTTATACCATATTTTATTTTTTAAACAGGGACATATTTCATGAAATAGTTTTTTCCCCACCAGTGTATTGATGTTCAAAAATTATTTGCAAAAATAAATTATGCTAGAAAGACTGCAAAAACTGTTAAAATGTGTGAATCTTGAATTATTAATAAAATGATTTTGATTTTGTAGTATATTTACTTCTTAATAGTAGCTTAGTAAGGTACTGGTTTTTAGGCAAAATTATTTCCTGTCCTAAGAAAAATGGTATTTTCTTATTTTACTTTATTAGAATTAGTTATATTCAGGAAGAGAATGGGAGTTTCTTTTCTTCAAGGCAACTGGAACTGTAATGACCAAATGCCATGTTAGGTTCTCCAAATAGCACATCAACAATAATTTAATTTTAATCCTGAAAAAGAAATGAATAAACTGCTGAAGAAGTTCCTTCAACATATACAAAAATAGAGACTAAAAAAGAATAAAAATTGGGAGAAGCAATGATTAAATTTTTAAAAGTTGTGAGAGTGCAAGAAAGAAAAAAAGTTTTTTACATAATGAATGAAAACTAAAATTGAGAATTTTGGGGGGGAGGAGGATGGTTTTTGCCATAGAGTTCATGTGCTCACTGGAGAGAGAGAGAGAGAAACAGAGACAGAGGGAAAAGGAGAAATCTCTTTCCAGGAGGGATGGCTACACTGCATTCCCTTCTCTTCCATGCTTTTCCCGGGTTCTTTGGCATGCATTCACACATGTTCAGCGTGATTTTCAAGCCACTGGATCTGAGGCTCTAACTGCTTTAGCCATGTGTGAGTCAGCAACATAAGCACTGTGTCACCTGCTAGCCCTAAAACTGAGATCTTTGCAATTATGATTGATGTGATATCAGGTGATAGTAAAATAGAAAGAATGCCTTTCATTATAATTCCTCTTAGAAAGTGAGCTATATTCTTTTGAAAATAAATGCTTTGATACTTTGACACTTGTCTAAAGCCCATAGTTGGAAAACAAAACAAGAACATCAGGTAAGAGGGGAAATGTTTAGTGTAGCATTGGACTTGAGGAATGGCAAGAGAAAAATGTATTTATTCCTTTGAGAGTGAGCTAGTGAGAAAATGTGATAGAAAGAGAGATTGCAGATGGCCATGCCATGTTCTCTTTACCCCCAAATCTGAAAAAAACAAAACAAAACAAAACAAAACAAAACAAAAACAAATATCACCAAATTCTTGGTGTAATAAGACTTGGGAAATGGAGATTAGTGAAAAGCTTTTCTTAAGACAAAGGAGGAAAACCAAAGAACTGGGTGGAGAGAAAGTTTGGACCCAAAATAGTACATTCTTCTAGGACTGGAATCCTCCAGCCAACAAGTGGATAGCTCACAAATTCCTACAGATAGAGCTAGAAGGACCCAATCTCATACATATTTTTCAGTCTGAAAAGCTCTCTTACGTACTGATTATAAATAACACAGTAGATCAGCCCCACAGGCTACTGGTTAAAGGAGCACCCCATATGACCCACCACAGTTCTAATTTCAGTACAACTGGCTTGAAAAACATGCTAGGCATGTGTGCATATGTTCCCCAAATCCTGACAGGTTGGAGAAGTGGAGGAAAAGGAATTATGGCATGATAATGCCCCGTTAGGGGGGATTTTTTTCTTTCTCTTACTCTCTTTGTCTCTCTTCAACAAGTGCACATGTTTTCTGGCATTTAAAAAAATAGATAAATAAAAAATACATGAGAACATATAAAACACTTAGTATAGTGTATATTCTATCATGTTTGCAAATGGCAGTTGGTTATAAAATTAAGAAGTATAAAATTAAACTATATAGTCCAGAAGATCAGAGGTAAAATTATGCATATAATATATACATAATCAGTAAAGCAGCTCAGGGATTTCAGGATCAATTTTAAAAAGTGGTAATTAGATCATAAGAAGTAGTTAGACACTTTGAAAAAAAATTTCCTTGGCTCATCATCATAGACAAATATTTTGTGTGCATCGGTCACTAATATAATATTCTTAGCTTAACACTTTGATTATTTTATATAAAAATTATTCATTTACTGTACCACATATTAAACATTTTGCATGACTAAATATTAAAGACATTGTTCTTTATGAATTGTGATGCAAAGAAACAATGATTACCTTCAAGATTTCAAATGAAGGGCTAGCCCTGAAGCACAGTGGTTAAACACTGCGTATGGATCCAGCTCTCATATGGCTCACCATAGCTGAAGTCCTGAGCCCAGTAACTTACGACCCACTTGCCCCTCTCACTCTCTCTCTTGTGTATGCACTTTGTGACAAAAAAAGAAAAAAATTCAAGTAAATGCTTAATGGTATATTATCATCATTAAATTACTGCAGTTAGATTTCTAGTCATGTTTTAGGATTTACAAATTAGTGAAATACCTTGGGGTTTCTTCTGCAATGTAATCTTAATCTTTTCAAGTAAGAAGAAAGAGTGAGGCCTGGCTCCATGGCCTGTTGATTAAGGCAGCCAGATTTCTTGTGGCCACACACATGGTTTCAATCCTGGATTCGTTGATTTGAGAAATATGCCTGATAACGTGTGCATGCATGCACAAAATCATCAAAAAAGAAATGGAGGAGAAGGAATTGTGACATAACCGGTTTCCATGGGGTGGGAGCTTGCTTTCTTATCTCCTCTTTCTGGCGAGAACATGCTTCCTGTAAAAAAAGAACGAGTGAAACATACCATTTATTTAAGGTAACTAGGCAATATTTTTGTTAATTTTCATAGCATTGATTTCAATATCCAAATTTTGAAATACAGTAAAAAGACTAAACATTCCACATGTGATATAATATTATTTTTCAAGATAGCTTAAAGACAGATCAAATTGTCTATTTTTCTTTATTGTCTTTTATCATATTTATTTTAAATAATTTTTGGCAACCAATAAATAGTGTTTTAGGTACTAAATTCATTGTTATTTTCAAAATAATTAATGAACGTAATGAGCACTTACACTACAGTATCTAAATTTATGTTGTGAGTCATATATCAATTTTTTTTCAGTTCCTTAGGATGTTAAAAATGTTCTAGAAGAATCAACTTGCCCAACTGGGTGCTTTCTTCTTCTCTTCTGTCTCTATATCTTTCTCTGGCAAGCACATAAAACCTCTAGTAAAAAATAAAAAAGAAAAGAAAGGAAAGAAATATAAATAGGGAGGAATGATGAAAAAATTGAATGAAGTATGGGCATCTTTTTTAAGAGAGAGATTTTGTTATAGGGTGCATATGCTTGCCAGAAAGACAGAGAGAGGCAGAGGACAGAAAGCAAGAAATCACTCCCTATGAATTGATGGCCATATTGCAATCTCTCCTCCTCCAATCTCCTTTGAGGATTTTGGGCTTGCATGTATACACACCCAGTGTGAGTTTTAAGCCACCGGATCCAGGCCTCAAACTGTGGTCAACTGCTTGAGAGTTCAGTGACATAACTATTATACTATCCACTGGTCCCAGTATGGGCATCTTGGAAAAAACTTGAGGTTATTCTAAAAATTATGAATATAACATAATGAAATTAATTAATTGTACTGGTATACAACTGAACACAGCAGGAGAAAAAAATTTTTTGAGAGGTTTTTTGCTATAGGGCTTGTGTGCTCGCCAGAAAGAGAGAGAGACAGAGAGATAGAAAGCGAGAAATCACCCCCCTATGGGGGATGGCCACACCTCAATCCCTTCTCCTCCATTCTCCTCTTGGGATCTTGGGCACACACGCACATGTGCACGTACCCTGTAGCAAAAACCTCTCATAAAATAAATAAATAAAATTAAATTAAAAAAAGAAAGGAAATATTTGAGAAAAAAACATGGGACTTCAAGAATATAGAAAATTAATATTTAGGTAAATATAATAGACATTTAGAAAACTTTTTAAAAACTAATCTTTTGATGCAACAAAAGTGATAAGGCATTGTAAGACGTATAAATATACACATACACACACATAAGGGTAAAATACATAACCCAACAACACAAAGTGGAAGAGAGAAACAGAAGTATAGAAGTATACTATTGCTAGGCTCCTACATTATTCATGAAGTGTTAAGATACTAATTTGATGTAGACTCTAATTAGTTATAGATGCATATAATAATCTCTGTAGTAGCTTGTTAAAAATGCAAAAAGTTGTAACTAAAAATCCAGTGTACTGGTGCACTCAACTACTTGGGAGGTGGCGGCAGGAGGAATATGAATTCACAGCCAGCATGAACAACAGAGTACTGCCTTGTCTGGAAGACCTGAGTGTCATGGCACATGCCCGTAGTCCCAGCTACTTGAGAGGTAGGAAGGAGAGGGATGACATAGCAAGATCCTGCCTAAATTTTTTTAAAAAGGAAATTCTAAAATTTAACCTAAGTGAAAGACAAGGAAAAGAAATAAAGCAAAAATATTGGGCCATCAGAAAGGCCATGATTTATTTCTACATAGAAAAACATGTCTTAAATTCTTGGATGACCCAATAGATGGGCAAACAAAAACGTATTTAAACCTAATTATAAAAATAATAATATTGTTTAAAAAAATCCTCCAGTTAAAAGAATTTGTCAGGCAGTGTAAAATAGGATGTAAGGTACATATAATTTAAGGTAAAAGGGTGGTAAAATTGAAATTTCAGTATATTAATATTGGATAAAGTTGGGGCCAGCAGGTGGCATGGTGGTTAAAGGCGCCATGTTCCAACGTGGCCAACTTCAGTTCGAGTCCCAGACGCGGCTGTTTGCTTTCTCTCTCTCTCTCTCTCTTTCTAAGTCCCTCTCTGGTCAAATTAAAATAAATTAATACATAAAATTTAAATAAAATAATTCTTTAAACAAGTTTAAAAAATTGAATAGAGAAGACCTTAACTCTTTAAAAAAGATTATCAGAGAGATTGGAAAACTTTGTAAAGTGGTAAGTGAATTGATTCAGCAAGAAGATGTAAAAATCCTAAGTGTGTAAGCAACTAGTAACTTCAGAATTTATAAAAGCTAAATAAGAGAAATAGACCAAAAAGGGTAAGTTGATAAATCCACAAATATAGTTAAAGATTTATAACCTATCTCAGTAATTCTAAGAACAAGCAGACCAAACATCAGTTATAATATAAGAGAGGTTGGAGAAGATGTGAACAATATTAACCAAATTGAGCTAATTAACATTTATAGCATATTACACCCAACCACTGCAGACTAGATGAGCACATAAAATGCTCGCTGAAACAGGCCACGCCGGGGGTATAAAGTAGGTGTCAGATCGTCTGTTGAATAGTATGTACTGAGGATGACCTGAAATATGCCTTATGTATTGGGGGAGGAAGCAGTTCACTGGCTAGCCCTCCTAGTTTCACTACCATCTTCCCCTCCATACACACACCCATAGAGCATGTGCACTTGCTGGAGTGAGGGAGAGGTGGAGAGAGAGGGAAAGTCAGAAATCATCCCCTCCCCGGAGTGGGGAATTTCCACAATTCAATCCCTTCCCCTCCATTCTCCTGTCAGGATTTTGGGCACGCTTGCACATACACCCAGTGTGTTTTTCATGCCACTGGGTATTGGATTTTACCAGTGGAGTTGGCCATATGGGATTCAGAGCTTTAACCACCTTGCTACCTACTAACCCAATTATTTTATTTTTAATGCCATTTTCCAGGCAGAAATACTTGCAGACGGTGAAAGAGTGATAGATACAAAGGTGTCTTCTAAAAGTTCACAAAAATGTGTAGTTTGAAACAACATGCATGAATTTAAGAAACATTTGCACCAAAATAAAATTGTACTTTCATTCCATTCTTCCATGAACTTCATGAGATCCCTTTGGACTAAATCTCATTGTATTTATAGCTTTATACAACTTCATCTTCATTTTTATTTTTGGTTCAGGAAATTAGGTCTTATTTTTTAGGACACAATTAATCATTCCCCTTTATTGGGAAGATTTCCTTGTCACCCAAAGTTGTGATGCCTTGCTGTAAGTTTTCGAAATTCCATGTGCTTATGCTTAGAGTAGTATTACATTTAATTTTTACCTTTTGACGCCCAAGTTTAAATAATCCTGTAAGCTTTGTCTCCTCTTGAGCACAGACATGTTTGAGGCTTGAAACTGTATCTTAACCTACGGTGTCTAAAACGCAAATTCCTTTGAGGTAAGGAAAATATTTCTAAGTATTAATATATAGATAGCAGTTTTCCCCGAAATGATAGTGTCTTTGTTCTACCTTTGTAGCTAAGTTCTTTTGTTGTCTTTCACTACAGTAACTTTTCTTTAATTTTTTTTTTTGAGAGGTTTTTGCTATAGGACACATGCACTCGCCAGCCAGACAGACAGAGACAGAGAGACAGAAAGCGAGAAATCACCCCCCCAGGGGGGATGGCTAAGCTGCAATCCCTTCTCCTCCATTCTCCTTTTGGGATCTTGGGCACGCACGCACAAGCGCCCAGCTTGATTCTTAAGCCACTGCGTCCTGGACACTTCCTACATAGGAATCCGGCGACATAGCCATTACACCAACTGCTGGTCCCTACAGTAACTTTTCTTTGAAATGGTAGAAGCAAGGAGGTAGCCTGTGACATGGGGGATAAGGCTAGATTCCACATGTCTGGCTGTGCAGTTTAACTCCTGTGTCAACAGCTTAAGAAACATACTGAGTACATGTGTGTGCACAGGTTCCCCAAAGAAGGGAGAGATGGAGGAGAAGGAATTGCAGCATGATTTGGCCTCATAGAGAGTGCTTTCTCATTTTCTCTTTTTCTGAGTGTATGCAGCCTCTGGAAAGGTTTAAAAACAGAAAGAAAAGAAATGGTAGAAGCAAGACTTTTTTTTTATAATGATTATGCAGAATATAGATACTTCTCAAGCTCATTTTTATTAGAATTGAAAAATGTTATCCTTTGTTCTTTCATTTGGTCAAATATTTTTTGAGAGCTTTATATGAGCTAAGCATGATATGACCCATGAGAAGATTTATAAAATAGAAAGATTTTTTTGAGCCCTTAAAAATGTTTCAATCAAGTATTGGATATATCACATGTACATTAGTATTCCTACAAGGGGTCTTCAAAATGCTCATAGAAAATGTGTATTACAAGAAAACTATGCATGACTTTCAAAAATTTTTGCAGAAAAAATCTTGAACTTAAATTCCAGCTTTTCCACTAACTTTTTGAAGCCCTCTAGTGTGATAGTGTAAAAACAGTGTCATGAGTTGTAAGTGAAGTGCAATAGGATGTCCAAAGTAGGAGGAATTCAGTTTACTACTAGGGTAGTCACATGACCTTCACTGAATGAGTAGAATTTAGGCACAATGAGATGAGGAGAAAGGACATTCAAGACAGATAAACAGAGCCAGTCAAGTTAGACATGTGAAAGGGACGTTTTTACGCTGTCTGGATTACTGAGAGAAAGATGGGAATGGTTCAAGTGGTTTAAATGGTTCAAATGGTTCAAGTGAACAGCATTCAAACGCACTCTGGATTTCATCATGCTAAGGGTTACTGAATGAGAATCCCCTGCATTTTCTTAAACCAAATAGTTCCTTCAGCCTTTTTCAAGTGGATGGAGTATCTGTGGAAATTGAGTGCTGTTCCTTTTTTGGTATACAGCTCCTAGAAAGAGGCTCCCAAAAATTCACACTTAAAATATAGAAACACAGTCTTTCAACAAAAGCTTTTTGGAGGAGCTGTTTTTAAACACTACCCTACTGGGTAAGTACTTTCCCCTCTTATTTCTGTATGAATACTGTATGATATTCTGAGAACATTTTCAAATGACACTTCTTTAAATCTGAAGTCTACCCTGTAAGACATTTCCCTGGAGTTGATGTGTACTCCACAGTGTCAATAAAGTAGCAATTTCACTTGAAGAACTAGGCAGCTGCAAACTGAATAAATTGTTAATGCTTTTGACCTGAGTTTGTTTTGCCATGTAAAATCTTGAGGAACTAGTTTTTATAAGAGAAATAAAAAAAATGTGATTATTATAATTTAATGTTTTTGAACTGCTACCATTAAGGTCTCAGGGAATCTGTTGTGAGGGTTAATAACTCTTGCAGAGAGGAACATTTTTATATCCTTAGCAACCTGCAGGAGTATGAAATGTTTCCAAACGTAATTTTCTTGAAGTTAAAGTTGGGGTTATTAAGGTTCACTTAGCAGATAAAGTTTGTTACAATTTTCTGGAACTCAATGATAAGATGACAAGATTTCTCATTTATAAAACCAGGACGGAAAACTAGGGGGCCATGAACCGTCCTCTGGGTATACTTCCAGATTTTTCTCTTCACATGAAATTCAATTGACAGAGAAATTTGATAATATTCCAGCTGAATTTTGGACAACTAATCCTTTTGCATTCTCTACTATTCTTTTTTCTTTTTCTTTGTAAATGGTTAGATTTTGCTGAGCTCCATGAAACTCATAAGAACAGTGAAAGTGTTGTTATTAAATAGTTCAGGCTTTAAGTGTAATCCTATTTATTAAGATTTAATGTTGAGGGGCCAGCAGGTGGCATGGTGGTTAGGAGCGCTAGACTCCTTCATGGCCTACAGTGGTTTGAGTCCCGGACCCGTCTTACTTTCCCTCTCTCTCTCACTCTGGTCAAATTAAAATAAACAAATAAATAGAGTTAAATAAAATGATTCTTAAAAAAAGATTAAATGTTCATTTGTATAAAAATACTTGAGATAAGTACCTACAAGTTTTAAAATTTCTCTAATGGAGACAGATTTGTTTCTTAAACAATAAAGGTCTTTTTTAATTTTAAAAAAACTTTTTAGTAGTAAGCCATTAGATAAGACAGGTAATATTTTATATTATTTCCAAATCTTATAATCAATTAAATCATTTTAAAAATAATTTATATATGATTAGAAAACTTTACCTGGCAGTACATTCTTTATAAACCAATTTATTTTCTTTATCTTTTCTTTTTTTTTTTTAGCTGCCAGAAAGTGCATGCATTGCCAGAGAGAGAGAAAGTACCTTTTGGGGGCATGGTCACACTGCAATCCCTTTCAATTTCTCCATCCAATTAGGATTTGAGGCATGGTTGCAAATACACATATGTCTTTGGCATGTTTTCCAAGCCACAGGGGCCAGGATTCAAGCTGTGGTTGATCATGTGGGATCTAACTCCCCATATCCAACCCTTAACCACTATGTCATTGGGTTGGCCCAACAAATAAATTTCTAATGTCTCACTAACTGGCTAAGTAGATTCTTGCTGACTTGTCTTAAGAAGGTGATGTGCTTTCTCATGAATGGGATAGTATGGCAAGTGGCATGTAATTTTTCTTCCAAGCTGGAATATCATAATGAGATTAATTAGACTGCTTGACAGTCTCATAACTAAACTCACTTTGAAAAGTAGACACACATTACTTTTTCCCCATTTAAAAAAATTGAGGTACTATTTGCACACAGCAAAATTTGACCCTTTTAGTGTGCAATTCTCTGAGTTTTGATGAAAAATACAGTTTCATCTGCCATGTCTCTTTTTGACAGCTCTTGCTGGCCATCCAGTCTCTAGCAAACATTGATTTCTATCCCTGGGAGTTTTGTCTTTCTCAGAAGAGCACATAAGTGGAATCATACAGTATAATGCCTTTTGATTCTGGTTTGTTTTACTTAGCATAATGCATTTGAGTTTTATCTATGTGGCTACTGTAGTGTTTACCTGGTCACTATTGAGTGATATTCCTTTGTACATTAAATATCCATCCCCACTTCATTTTTTTTTTTTTTACTTTGCAGTTTTTGGTAATTATGGAGAGAGTCATTGCAAATATTTGCGTTCAAGTTTATACATGAATGTAAGCTTTTTTTTCCATTTGATTAATTCTAGGAATGAAATAGTTGGGCGACAAGAAAAGTACATGTTTACCTTGTAAGAAACTACTCTTTTATTATTAAAGAATTTTTTATTTAACTTTCTTTCATTTTGACTAGAGAGGGACAGAATGAGAGAGAGAGAGAGAGAGAGTGAGAAAGCAAGCTACAAGGTCTGAGACTTGAACCAGGGTGGGCTATGTGGGAATCCAGTGTCCTTAACCACTAGGCCATTTGCCAGCCCCAAGAAACTATCCCTTTTTTCCAAAGATGCTTTCCCACTTTGTATTCTCACTAGCGATCCATGACTGTTCTAGTTGTTCCATGGTCTACCAGCTCCACATACTCACTACATTTTGAATGATCGACATTACTGTTATTATCATTTACATATTAGCCATTGTAAATGGCTTGGAATAATATTTTCAAAATTTTAATGTATTTACTCTGAATATATAAATTTCAGAAGATATTAATTTTTCAATGATTTACTCTATACAATTTTATTTTGCTTATTTATTTATTTATTTTTTTGAGAGGTTTTTGCTATAGGGTGCGTATGCTTGCCAGAAAGACTGAGAGAGACAGAAAGTGAGTAATTATCCCCTGGGGGGATGGCCACACTGCAATACTTTCTCCTCCATTCTTCTCTCGGGATCTTGGTCATGCTCAGGTACATACCCAGCATGAATTTAAGCCACTGTGTCAGACTAACCATGATCAACAAAATGGGAGTCCAGCAACACAGCCCACTGCTGGTCTCCAATTTTACTTTTAAAATAAAATTCCTGGTTTACTGATAATCATTGTACATATTTAGGGATACAGTATGCTTTTTTCAAAACATGCATATATGTGTTATCAAATCAGGAATATAGACATAGCCATTGTCTTCAACCTCGAACCTTATATAACAATGCACATGTCCAGTAACAGTTCTACTAGTTTCTTGGCTGTGTGCTTTTACGATTGTGATAGGGCACGTGCCATACGAGAGAGAGAGAGAGGGAGAGAAAAAACAAATCATCCCTACTGGAGTAATGACCACACACAATCCCTTCTCCTTTATTCTTCTCTCAGGATTTTGGGTACCTATTTACACACACACCAGCATGTTTTATCATCCCTACTGGAGTAATGACCACACACAATCCCTTCTCCTTTATTCTTCTCTCAGGATTTTGGGTACATATTTACACACACGCATGTTTTTCAAAGCGGGATCCAGGACTAAAATGGTGCGTTCAGCCATGTGCCATCCAGCTGCTTTGACTTCCGTGCCACCAGTTGGCCCATTTTATTGTGATTTTAAATGGCATTTTTCTAAAGACAAATTAGGTGAGCATCTCTATGTGTTTATTTGTTCTAAGAATTTCTTCTTTGATGACATGCCAATTTAAATATTTTCTTTGTTTTTAAATTATTTATTTTCTTTTTTTGAATTTCAAAGTTTATTATATATTCTGAATAATATACTTCATCAGGTGTGTGATTTGAAGTAGTTTCTTCTAGTTTGTGCCAGTTTATTATTTTAAACCATTAAAGTACTTAATACTGATGAAGTCCAATTTATCAATTTTTTATGAACTGAAAACACAGTACTTTTAGCTGCATACTTTATAAATGGCAAATAATATTGTAAACATTGGTCTTTATTTTGTGCACAAAGAAAATATTTAGTTCCTTTGATAATTCTAACTTTTGACAACCTGAAGTGAACTTATTTGGTTCTTAGTATGGGAGAATGTAATTTAAAAAAATGCCCAGGGGTCAGCAGATGGCATAGTGGTTACGTCACTGGACTCCCACATGCCCAACTGCAGTCTACCTCCTGGGTATGATGACTTGAAAATCACACCAAGTGGGTGTACATGCAGACCCAAGATCCTAGGAGAAGAATGGAGGAGAAGGGACTGTGGTGTGGTCATGTCCCCTGAGGAGTTGGTTTCTCACTTTCCCTCTTACTGGCTCTGTCTTTCTCTCTTATTGCAGAGCAATGCTGAAAGCCATATGAAAGATCATGGTTCACTTTCCAGGCCAACTTGTACATATAGGGCACTTGTGCACATGCCCATGATCCTGGGTGCCTGGAAGGCTACAGGGATTGCAGTGTGAATCACTGTTGAGGTTCCTTTCAAAATCTTTCTCTCTCCCTGGAAAGAAAAAAAGAACATTTTAAAGTTACAATATTATGTTTATAAATATAGCATGTTATTTTGTTATTATTTATATAATTGGATTAGTAACAATGTAACTCTGAACTGCATTTAAAAATTTTAAATCTTTTTAATTAGTTTTTAAAAATTTGGGGACCAGCAGTTAGCATAATGGCTATGTCACTGGACTCCCATGTAGTCGACCATGGTTCACGTCCCGGACCTGGTGGCTTAAAACTCAC
>NW_006159882.1:966135-971256 GCF_000334495.1 Tupaia belangeri chinensis
AGAAAGAAAGAAAGAAAAAAAAATTGCATTCAATCACTGTGTGTCTTCATGTACAAATCTTGCTTTTCCCAGCATGAATGCAGTGCATATCAGTGAAGTCAAAGATATTATCAAATACTATCATCAGCAGGTAACTTTTCACTTTTGTGTCTGTTAAATGCTTCTCTCTTTTTTATTTTTCCCCATTCCCTTCCTATCATCCCCCATTACCCATCCCCAGTATTGTCTCTAGCATCCACAGTTGTCCTTCCTGACCTTATACTTTCCAATCTTTCAGTTTCTGCCATGGAAAGCAGACAGTATACATTAAAGGAGAACATACAACGTCTATCTGATCTAGTGCTGGTGAATTCTTTCAGTGTTTTTGTTGTTGTTGTTTTATTTGTTTTTATCGGAGAATGATTTTATTTGTTTTTCCCATTTGAAGGATAATCTTGCCAGGTATAATATTCTTGGTTGAAATTGTTTCTGTTATCATTTTGAATATGTCTTCCTATTCTTTTCTCACTTGCATTGTTCAGTTGAGAGGGTCACCTAATAGTATAACCTTTGTAAGTAACTTGATATTTTTTTCTTACCATTTTCTTTCCCTTTGATTTTGATGAATTTGGTTGTGATGTGCCATGGAGAGGATCTTCTTAGGTTGATTCTATTTGAGGTCCTTTTTATTTCTTGACTCTGGATGTCTGAATGCTTCTCTAGGTTTGGAAAGCTTTCTACAAGTATTAGGGGATTGGGCAATTCACAATGTATTTTTCTATTCAGAAATGCACCATGACTTTCTAGATGAGCCGATATTTCATGGGATAGATTTTATTTTTTTATGCCCTTACCTGATTTTTCATTTTCTAGAATATCTATCTTTTGGATATTTGGGCATTTAATGATATTTTATATTTCCCATATGTTATTCTCATCATTTATGGTTATTTTTCATTCTTTCTGGTGGTTTTGTCTAAGTCAGAGGTTTCGTCTTCCAGATCAAAGATTCTATTTTCTGTGTGATCTAATTGGCAACTAATATTGTATATTTGAGGGAGGCATTGGGTTCTTGCATTGCATTCTTCATCTCCAGAAGTCCTGTTTGATTCCTTTTTAGTGTGTCTGTCTCTTTATGAAGTTCCTCTTTCAAGTCATGAAATGATTTCCTCATGTCCTAGAATTGGTTATCTGTTTTATCTTGCATCTGACTTAGTTTTGTCACTGAATATCCTGAATTCTTTTTCTAACCTTTCTGTAAATTCTTTTTTGCTATCTATGGCTAATGAGGAGTTGTGTTCCCTTGGAGGAGAGGTATTTCCTTTTTTTCTCATATTTCTTATGCCTCTGAACTGGTTTCTAGTCATCTGGTGAAGAACACACTTCTGATTTCTGATGCCTTTTTTTTTTTTTTTTGAGTAAATTCTATAGTGTCAAGGGAGACACTAGACAGTTCTAGTTCTCAAGTGTGTTCTTGGTAGAGAGCTGTATTTTACAATCTGAGGAGAGTGTTAAGAGCCGGCTTCAGGTGTTCGATTCTTCTCCCAACTTCTCGGGACTAGATGCACCTGGGAGACCAGGATGTACATGGGAAAGTCAGGGACAGAGCCCCAGTCCAGCCCTGCTTCTCTGATCCTACCTGGTCTTCTAAAATGTAAAATTCTTTTGTTGAATTAATAATTTCTACCTTCTAGAAATCTTATGTGGTATAATAGTAATATTAAACTTTAGGTATTTTAAATACATTGACAAAAATTGGAATACTATCTTGAATATTTCTGTTGATAAAATATCAAGTTGTAGGGTAGGTTAAAATTAGAAATATTACACAATAGCTCATGAACACATAATTACTCACTTTCAGAGTATTTTTTTTTAAACAGTAGTTCTAATGACTTGTATTCAAAGTATGAAATGCTAGTCTTCCTAAATCTTTCCATTTAAAAGTTGGCCTGAAATTTTTGAGATTTGCATGGTCCCTTTTAAATAAATTTTTAAAAATCTAAATGCTGAAGACTCTACATCATCTGAAAGTTCAAGTTTTATAAATGAGGTTTGTTTTCTACATTAATTGTTATAAATATGCCAGATATTAAAATTTCTGTACCAGGAACTTGAGGTTCTATTTGCCTGGAGACCCTCTAATGATGAAGAGATTGCAATCTCCCTGTCAGAATGTGGACAGATTTCCCAATGCCAGGCATACACGAGTGCAAGATAGACACAAACACTTTGTATGACGCATGATGTCCTCAGAGTCGTGTTCTTACAACTCTATTAAAAGGTCTCTTTGTAAAAATCACAAACACCCAGGGAAGGGTTGATAGCCCTGACCAGATCCCTCTTGCTGTCAGGCACTGTCACTTTCCACTTACTGCGTGGACGGTGGTTGCTAATAGCTCACCTCTGCCTTATGTTTTTATTTTTTTGGAGAATTATTCTCTTTCATTAAATGAGAAGCTAGCATCTCTACTGCATTTCCAATTCAAGTAACATGCAGCCAGTGACAGACTAACAAAGGGGTAAAAATGCTAGCCACGTTGTTGCAAAGTGGGGCTGACTTAGTGGTGCAATTTGTGATTTTTGAGCAACCTAACTGAAGCCAGCCTCAGCTCAGCGGATATTTTGCTTCTGAGAGTAATTTCTCCATAAATCACTGGCAGTAGAATGACTGTCTTAAGCTCTCCTCATAGGAATCCTGACTTACGGCAAGTATTACGATATAATATTTTACATTTATATATTTTGGGAAAGTCATGATGTATTTTTCTGTTTTTTTTTTTTTTTTTTAATTCAAAAATGTGTCACGACTTTCCCAACAACTTAATATATTTGGTGAAAACATTTCTCACTTTTGTAGAGTCTGTGAACTTTACATATTAGCAACTGTGATGTTCTATAATCACAAATATTATTAATTGATTTTATCTGTTATTTTCCAAACATATTTAACAATACAATCATGTTTCTATATGAAACATTTTATATTACCCCATTCAGGTCTTTCTTAGAGAATACTTCAGGAAAAACTGGCCTCAAATACGTGATTCTGCATTTAGATTTAAAAACATGCAAAATTGGAATTGAAAAATAATCTATTTTTTCCTAGACAATGCTACATTTGGTCCAGACTTTTTAAGCCTAGCGAGTACCTTGTTACTTGGCTTAAAAGAATGAGTTACAGAGTGTTTGTGATTTTAGTCACATATCAAAGCAGAGCAATAGCACTCCTTGCTGCTATGATTAGCTCATCCTGAGAGCTCTAACTTAGTGAATTGCACATCTGACTTGCTGTGTTAGCACTTACCTCTCCTTGATACTAAGACTATCTGTACAGTTTGCCTCACACAGTAGTCTTGGAATATACATGTTGTCTAGTATTTAATAGCAGTCTTTCTAGGGTTGGTAGGTGACATGGTGGTTAAGACGGTGGACTTTCACATGACTGACCATGGTCCAAGTCCCAGACCTGGCAGCTTGCTTTCTCTCTTTCCCTTTCTCTAGTCAAATGAAAAGTAAATAATAATAACAAATAAAATTAAATAAATAATTCTTTAAAAAAATGATGGTCTCGAATCTGTTCTGGTTTGGATTCTAAATTTTGCTGCTACCCTACCTATAATCACAGTACCTCTCCTGGCCTGACTGGAGGTTTTCCTAGATTTGAAGTTAATACTGTGATCTGTGGTTTAGTTTTCCAGCAGTGACGTTGTGTTGTTATTCTATGAATCTACTCTGTCCAAAGTTCTCTGTTCTCCTGATCTATTGGAATTCATTTTGGAAACAAGTTAGATTACCATGTTCAAGGAGATGCTAAGAACTTGTTTAGATGGATAGATTATTAAATTTGTGAATATGCTTTTCCTTCTCTTTCCGTAATCTTAACATCTGCCTGCCACACCACGTTTTTTTCTTACTTCTTTAGTGAAAGAGGAAGTTTGTACTTTTTTCCTTTGTGAAATCCTAGTTCTAAGATAGAATGGTGTGAGAGCATCACTACTGATGCCAAGTTGGAGCAAAAATGGTGTGAAAATATCAGAAGTGTTGAATGTAAAACAAACTTCTGGAGAACAAATCTACAGTCAAAAAATAGGTCACTTACATCTCAGAATTACAGAAGTAAATAACCAAGATTCAAGAAGTTTGGCTAAGTATACCTAGAAAAAAATATATTTTAAAGGTTTTAAATGGTTTTTACTCTCATAAAAAATGAAAAATAAATGCTTTCCATTTTTCTCTTTATGCACTAAAATTATTTTACATTGCTTTCTTTTAGACTTCATACACTAAACTATTATATTTCATGTATTTTAAATCTTGCATTGAATTCCGTAGTATAATACTATGAATGCTCCTTAAACGAGACTGTTCTGTAGTGCCAGTAGAATCTATGTTTCAATGTACAAAAATTGGTTTAAGTATTGAGATAATAGAAAGCAACTGACTTAGTTATGCCGAGGGATAAGTCTTGTATTTCTTACAACAAAACCCAACATAGTTCCTTGAGGGATAAGTCTTGTATTTCTTACAACAAAAACCAGCATAGTGCCTGATTTCACTGTTCTGCTTTGAGAAGTTTTCTTCTCCTGTCTTATGTTCATTTGTAATACAAAATACCAAAAAAAAATGGCGAAGCTTTTCTTTTTTTCCCCTCAGAAACGAGTTCTCCAAAAACTTCTTATTCCCTGGTATTTTGGGCTCTAAAGGCATTACACCAGGAAATACGTACTTTTAAAATGTTGGTATAGAAGTATTAAGATTAGTGACTAAATTTAAAGTTAATTTAAGTTTTTTGAGTCTTGCTGGCATAGATTCACTCGATTCTCAATTCTCATTATTATAGTAACAAGCTCATCAAAATTAGGAGCCTTCTTTTTATTAATTATCAAGGATTGGTATCTAGTGTTTTTCAGAGGTGGAAAATACACCATTATTTATTTTATGCTAGAAAAAATATTAATGCTACCTGCCAAACACTACTAGTTCTTAGATAAAATGTTATATGTACTGCAAAGACATTTAAAAGCCCTAGATGTGATCCATGAACACTGAAAAATAATTATGTCACAGAGTCAGCTACTGATAAAGATGGAAGAATGAAGTAGTCTGATGGAATAGAGGAAAAAATTTATTTATATATAT
>NW_006159882.1:971392-977392 GCF_000334495.1 Tupaia belangeri chinensis
AATAATATATTATATATTGATATATATTAGATATAGTTTTAATATATATACATATATCTTAGAAAGAGTCCAATGACAGAATTGAGAGATCTTTTGCAACTTCCTGGCCCAAGTTTGTGGCAAAATCCACAAGACCAAAACTGAAGGAAACAGAATTGGAGAATCAGAAAATGTAGTAGAAAGAAGGCAAAGACCAGAGGAAGCAATACTTTTAAAATTTAGAGCAATAGGGAATCAGGAATCTGAATTTGATACTTTTAATAAATGAACACATTCTTTAATTTTAAATATCATATGGGCTTCAGCAAGTCTAAAATGTATGACTACCCAGCAGAATAGCTAGAAATTTGGGACATCAAGGGAATCAGCAGTTAGCGTAAAAGCTATGTCGCTTGACTCCCACGTAGTCGACCGCAGTTTGCGTCCCAGACCCGGTGGCTTAAAACTCACGCCGGGCGTGGGTGCGTGCGTGCCCAAGATCCCGAGAGGAGAATGGAGGAGAAGGGATTGCGGTGTGACTATCCCCCCGGGGGGTGATTTCTTGCTTTCTGTCTCTATGTCTCTTTCTGTCTGTCTGGCGAGCGCATGTGCCCTATAGCAAAAACCTCTCCAAAAAAAGAAAAAGAAAAAAAGAAAAAAAGAAAGAAAGAAAGAAAGAAAGAAAGAAAGAAAGAAAGAAACAAAAAAGAAATTTGGGATATCTTTAAAAATAAGAAATCATGCCAAATTTTGTAGGAAAAATAGAGTCCTACAGGAATCCGTTCAGACAAACATACAGCATTTCCTATTATCATGCAGAATAACAGGGCAGAGATGTAAGTAACTGCATAACTTGGAGTAGGAATACTTGTAATTTGATTATAAGTACTGTAACTATCTAGTAGACAAAAAGCCAATAATCTTCCAGAGAACAAGATGGAATATATTGCCACTACAATAAATTATCTAAAATGTGTAATTCCAACCCCAAATCAGTAGACATGCAAAGAAATAGGAAAGTGTGACTCATTTGCAGGGAAAAAGTTAAAAATTTGAAAGTGGCAGTCAATATAATCCTATTCAGAATAGGTCTAGATATTGGAATTATCTCACAAAGATTTTGGAGGAGTTAGTCTAAATATGTTCAAAGAATTAAATAAATATTTAAAGGCTAATATTCCATCACTAATTGAATAGATGAGCCATCTCAATTAAGTGCATTCATTAAAAAAATGAACATTTTAGATTTTTTAAATTACTGAATTAAAAAAAAATGGGCACAACTTCAGTATGGAGGTGGCAGGAGAAAAGAGGAAATTACTTGAATATAGTTAAACTGAATTTTTCCAGTCCAAACCCCAGAAGGAAAAAGTTTAAAGTGAGCAGGAATCTAGAGATTTGTGTTAATACATAAAGCCGTCCAACGTACCCACCACTGAAATACCAATGGCATTGGGGAATCAGAAACTGTAGTAGGAAAAGCACCGATATATCAACTAAAAGTGTGAGAGATTAACATTCAGATCTGGAAATAAGAAGTAAGAAAAAGTGACTAAAGAAAAAGAAAGAGAAAGAAGAAAAAAGATAATGTAAGAAACTCACCAAATCTGATTGTAAAATTTAATTTAAAGAATCAAATCCTCACTAAACCAAAGTAGACTATAAATAAAGAAATGTAGTTACAAAAAAAAAAAGTGAGAATTACATCAAATATTGTGAAGGTCAGAAAGAAATTTTGAAGGTAACTCAATAGGAAAACCACAATGATTTTATTTATTTGTTTCTCACAAAAATTATGGGAACCAGAATAATGGCTTGATTTTTTTCAAAATTCTGAACAACAGAAAAAGGCAACCAAGATTTCTATATCAAGTAAATTTATCATTAAAATGTGGAAATAATTCTTTTATTTTATTTATAATAAAATCCTAATAAAGTAACTCATCCAGTGTGATAGAAAGCAGAGAAATGGTTGCCTTAAGACTGGGGTAGAGGGAGAGCTATACAACAATAAACCACTAGAAAGTCTTTGTAAACGCTGGACATGTTTGTAATCTTGATTTTGGTGACAATTTTCTGAAAAAAAAAGTATGTACACACAAACTACACATATACATATGTTTAAAAAAAGTAACAATTTGTTTTTAAATGTCTGAAGTACATTGTGCATCTTTTATACCTCAAAAAATCTGTAAAAAAAAATGAGGCAATATATAGATATTTTCAGGTAAACTAAAACTTGTTTCCAGCAGACTGAACTTTAAGAAATGTTAGAAGAAATCCTCATTCTGAAGGGAAATAACACTATTTAGAAAACTGAATCTATATAAAGGTATAAAGAGCACCAGAGAAATTGAGTAAATAAATAATGTTTTTGATTTGGCACTTAACTTTTTCTTGTTTTTTGGGGGGTGGGGTTTGCTATAGTGCATGTGTGCTCGCCAGACAAGACAGAGATAGAGAGACAGAAAGCAAGAAATCACCCCCAGGGGGAATGGCCACACCGCAATCCCTTCTCCTCTATTCTCCTCTCGGGATCTTGAGCACGCACGCACACGTGCCCAACGTTGAGTTTAAGCCACTGGGTTTGGGACTCAAACCATGGCCGATTACATGGGAGTTCAGCAACATAGCCTTTGCACTAACTGCTGGTCCCACACTTAACTTTTTCAAAGAATCACACAATTGAATAAAAATTATAGCATTTTTTGGCTTTATAATGTATATTGATATAATATACATGACAACTACAGTATAAGAACTGGGAAAACAAATAGAAATAAAATTTCTTAAACTTTGTATTTTTTTTCTTTTTTGGAGAGGTTTTCGCTATAGGGCGTGTGCGCTCGCCAGACAGACAGAGAGACATAGAGACAGAAAGCAAGAAATCTCCCCCCAGCGGGGGGGGGGATGGTCACGCTGTGTGCCCTACGCCTCCTTTCTCCTCCTGGGCTCTTGGGCACACGTGCCCGGAGTGAGTTTTAAGCCATGGGGTCCGGGACGCGAACCGTGGTCGACTACATGGGAGTCCAGCGACATAACCATTACGCTAACTGCTGGTTCTCGGCTTTGTATATTTGACCTCGAACAATTTACTATTAATTCTACATAGATTAATGTGACTAAGAACTGTACACTTATTCTTGGTGCTGTCATTAAAATCACAATATACTGGGTTGTCTCAATACTCATGACACAGTTTTGGATAGAAAAATATGTCATGATTTTTCTGATGAAGCAATGAGGAGATAGAGAGAAAAATCACTGTCTTAAAATTGAATACTAAAACGAGTATTGATGTATAGAAAGGTAGAAATGGAGGGACATAATAACAATATGAACAGTAAAATGGTAACTATAAATATAATTGTATCAATAGTTATAGTAAATATAAATGGTCCAAAAAGTCCAATAAAAAGTCAGAGATTTTCTGTGCATATAAAGAAGTAAAAACAAATTTTAACCTTAATAAATCAAAGAAACGTTAAGGAACTTCTCTTAAAACTTAAAGTCACGAAATAGGTTAAGATTCTGTTCTAATAGTAGGTACATGAAACTATGGTCAGCTCAAGACAGGGCAAAAATACTTAAAACCAGAAAACAAAGCCTAGAAGAAAACCAGCAATGTTTTAGTCAAAAGTCATAAAATGTTTTTTTGCCAGCTCAGTCTCATATACTTAATCTATCTTCTGTTGTGGTTTGATCATCCTGATTAAATTCTGGGATATAATATTCAACTCCAGACTTGTCCCTACCATTAAGATGGCCATTTTCTTAGTTTTTGGACTCATATTTCTGTATGTCTGTATTTAATTTTCCTGGTATAGCACTCTCTTGAGAACTTCTTGGAGATCTGGTCTGGTGCTGGTAAATTCTTTCAGGTTTTAAAAAATATGCCTATTTAATGACCATAGTAAACTATATAGCATCAGCTATGTGCTACCTTACAGTATATTCATTCTACTCAGAGTTTCACATCTAAAGTTAGACATGCATTCACAGATATGTACATACCAATTGAACTTGTGATTGAAAATAGATTATTTAAGAAATTTTGTGAATCAATAAAATGTGGGGGGGAAAGGAATAGAAAACAACTGTGGACACCTGACATAGTGTGGGAGGAGGTTGGGAAATAGCAGAGGGTCAAAAATTGGGGTATGCATATATACATATATAACTAGATATTGAAAATTATTGATGATAACACGTATGATTAAGCCACTACACAGTATTCAATGGAGCAAAGGTTTTTTTCAACAAATATTCAACAAAGGTTTTTTTCATTTCATATTCTGGATGAGAAATCACATTTTGTATGCTGTGACAATGTGCAGGGAATGAATGTAAATTAATTAATTTAAAAAACTGTTTCAGAAGAAAATTACAGTATACTTGTAAACAGATCCTAGCTTTGCCCATATTTTTAGTTTAAGGTATTTTGTGAATCAATAAAATGTGGAAAAAATAATAAATAAAAAACAAAAGAGAAAATAAAGAAGTAAAAACCAAAAATATAGTCTTCTTTAGATGCATTTTAAATATAAAGACACAAATACATCAAAGATATAAGGCTAAAAATAGATATTTAATACATTTGATAAGCATAGGTAATCTGGAATGGCTTACACTAATAGGACAAGATATATTTCTAGAAAAGGAAGCAAGAAATGTCTCAAAACAATAGCCTAAGTTTCCACTTGAGAACTTAGAAATTTTGAAAAATAAAATATATATAGCTGGAGAATGTAGACTTCTTAATTTAAGGCTTAAACTGCAATAATTAAGACAGTATACATTTAAGATAAGTAATTGGAGAATCCAAAATTAGATCGAGCCATATATTGATTTTGAGATAAGTTTGGGGTAATTCAATGGAGCAAAGGTTTTTTTCAACAAACCGTACAACAATAATTGAATTTGGATGTGCCCTCAAATACATATATTCTTATCATATACAAAATTAATTCAAGGGTCAACTTTCCAGCACAGCAGGTAAACCTTGTGCAGAGGGAGCCTGACCCGTGTTTGAGTCCTGGCCCTGGAAGCTTGAAAAAAATACCCAAATGTATTTCAAAGCCCAGAGTCTTGGAAAAGTCCTATAATGGAGAAATGGAGGAAAAAGGAATTGCAACATGATCATACCCCAAGGGATGTGTGTGTGTGTGGGGGGGGTTTTCTTCAAAGTATTATGTCAATACACACCAATTACAATGTCTACAACTAAAAGTAATAACAGCATGAAGTACTGCAGAGGGTGTGTACCAACAGAAAGTTTCATTATACCTTATGGGAGTACAAAATAATATGGTATTTTGGAATGTAGTAGAAATTTTTGTTTTGTTTTTAGATTTTTTTTTTTTTTTGGTATAGGGTGCATGCACTGTGTGTAGGGGGGGGAAGAGAGAGAGAGATATACAGAGAGAGAGAGAAAGAGGGGGGGAGAGTGAAAGTGAGGAATAACCCCTTCTCCCAGAGGGAATGGCCACATCACAATTCCTTCTCTTCCATTTGCCTCTCACGATTTTGGGCATGCCCACACACAGGCCCAGTGTGTTTTTAAGATTGACCAATCTGGGACTTGAACCACACAGTCAGCCATTTGGGATCCAGTACTTTAAATACTATGCCATTTCTGGTACAAAACTTTTATAAATTAAACACATTTATTATACTACCTGAAACTCTCACTCTTAGGCATTTATCCGAGAAAACTGATGTTTACACAGTCTTGTATGCAAATATACATCATAGTTTATTCATAAGAGCCAAAAATTGGAAATAACCAAGATGCCCATAAACTGGCAAATAAAAAAAAATTGTAAACATACTCTAGAATTCTATTCAATGGTAAAAATGAAAAAATACACATTCACAAAATAGCAGGAATAAATCTCAAAGAATTATGTTAAATAAAAATGGTAGACATGTATAACTACACATTACCTATTATATTCAAATGAAATTCCAGAAAAGATAAAATTATAGTGACAGAATGTAGAATAGTGATTAATAGTGAGC
>NW_006159882.1:977423-1015764 GCF_000334495.1 Tupaia belangeri chinensis
AGGAATGAAGAAAAGGATTGACTGCAAAGAGCATTAAGAAGAACACTTGGAAAGCTGGAAATGTTATAAATGTTATAATACCACAAGAAAATACACTTTTCGAGCAACCCGAATGATCCTGGAAAAGGACCTTGAGCTCCAGATGAGAGTGCAGACTAGGTAACTCATTGATTTCAGTCTTTTGAGACCCTGTGCAGAAAAGATAGCTACACTGTACGTGAATATTTGACCTATGGAAATTGTGAGCTATAAATAGATGTTGCTTCAAGTCATTAAATTTGTGCTACTTTGTTATGTTGCAATAGAAAATAATACATTATTTGACTTTGGATTATTCTTATTTAGCTGTGGCTTTGATTACACACACACAACTAATTTTCATGAAATATATGGGGAAAATCTATATTCTTCTAAGTGAAAGAAGCCAACCTGAAAAGACTATATGGTGTGTGATGGGGCTATAAAACATTCTAGAAAAGGCAAAGCTGTGGAGACAGTAAAGATCAGTGGTTGCCTGGGGTTATTGAGGAGGAAGGGATGAATAGGCAGAACAGAGAGGGATCTTAGAACAGTGAAACTATCCTGAATATTACAATGGGAGATACATGTCATTATGTATTTGTCAAAATCCATGAAAGGACACCACCAGGAGTGAACCTCAGTGTAAAGAGCAGGCTTTGGGTGATAACGTTTCTATGCAGGTACACCAATGATAACAAATGTACCACTGTAGTGGAGAATGTGGTTAGTGGGGGAGGCTATTCATGTGTGACAGTAGGAGTAAATGGCAATTCTCTGTACTTTCTGTTCAGTTTTGTTATGAAAAAAAAAATCAGACTAATTTAATCACTAAATCCCATGCCACGTTCACTGTATCTCGTTGGTGTGCCATCCACACATTTGAATTGAAGTAAGTGAAGGTCTTAATCATGATGACTAAGATAAACAGGAAAAAGCGTTATTTCAGAACATGAGCAAAGATGCATGTCGTGTGGGACTCTTTAAATGTCTTAGTTCCATTCATTCAGACTTTCATCTACAGGGAAGCAATAGAACGTGAACTCTCTTATTGTTCCACTTCCAATTTACACGTTAATTACATTCATACCCATATACTTTGCCTTCCATGTTATTTACTGAAATAAATACACATGGTCCTAGCCAATGTCAAACTCTCTTGTATTCTCTATGTCACTCTCCTGCCTTTTCATTTTCTACCCTTACAATTCATCCTCTTTTTTTCTCTCTTCCTCTTTCTCTATGCCTCCATCCTTCCCTTAGTAACAGGAAACTTAAGTTCATTAAAATAATGTTTTTTGAAAGGCATTTTTTATAAAAAAGTAAATTATTAATGATAAAAAATGTGACTGATAATCTTATACCACAATTATTTCCCATCTTAAAAATACCCTCATTCCCACCCACCATTGTCTTTAATCACTAGCTTATTTGACCACTTCCTTTCATAGTAAAACTTGTGAAAATGTTGTTTGAGACAGTCATTTTCTTTTCTTACCATTTTTATTTGAACATGCTTCAATCTTCACTAGTTTTCTGAAACATAATCAAAGTCAATAGTGACATATTACCCACTGCACTCCTGATTGAACTCATCAAAATAAACCTCCTAGGGGGCCAGATCATGGCACAACTATAAAATGCTCTGCAAAGCACTCCCACATGGAAATGTTCCAGGTTCAAACTTGCGGACCACCCTGAGTATACTGTAAGTATGCAGGTCACCTGCCGGTGCCCATTATCTAGGAATGGATCACGGGTTAAGAATCCTGATGCTGGTGTTCTCTCATTGACTCATGTAAGTAATAAATAAAAATGAATCAATGCCTGCGAGTGGCATGGTGGTTAAGGTGCTAGATTCAACATGGGTGACTTCTTGGTTCAAGTCCTGTATGCAGTGGCTTGAAAAACATGTTGGGCACGTGCGGGTATGTGCTCTGAATCCCAAGAGGAGAATGGAGAAGAAAGTATTATGGTGTGGCCATCACTCCTGGAAGAGGGGGTGAATTTTTACTTTCTGTTTTGCTCTGGCAAGCAAATATGCCAGCAAAAAATCTAAGGGGAGGGGGGAAGACCCCACATGGTTGATTGTGCAATTCTAATTCAAGACCCAGTGGTTTGAAAAACATGCTGAGTGCACATGCACCCAAGAGAAGTGAAGAAAGGATTGTGGTATGACCATCCCCCGTGGGCTGTAATTTACTTTCCCTGCCTGTCTCTCTGTCTCTCTCCAGTAAGTGAGTACACATGACCTATAGCAAATTAAAAAAAAGTTTCTTAAATGAATAATACATTTTTGCTTACCTTCCATGTAATTTTTCTAGGTATGTCACTTTTATTTTCTTTCTCATGTCATTCTCTTTTAGTTCTTTATTACTTGCTCCTTGTTTTTTATCCAAAATTTGTGGTAGAAGACTGAGCAGTTTCCTGATCCCACATCTTTTTACTTTCTAGACTTAATAAGTGATCACATTTAGGGTATTGGTTTTCAATATAGTTTTTAAGCTGCCAATCTTCAATTACGCTTTCCAAATTTATGTCTTTACCCTTAACCAATTCCCTTTACTATGGACTCTATAAACAACCCTGCACTCAATATTACACCTAGAAAAATAGTAGGGGATTTGATTTTTACAAGTTTAAACATTATTTTTGGGGGGCCAGCCAATGTCATGGAAGTGTTAATGGTCTACTCTATGGTTCAAGTCCTGGCTGTGGGACCTTGTAAAACATACAAGGCAGAAAAAAAAAAAAAGGAAAGACAAAAAAGAAAAAACAAAAAACACACCAGGCATGTGTGTATGCATGTCCAACATTCTGAGAGGAGAATGGAGAAGAGATTGTGGCATGACTACTCCCTTGATGAGTGATTTCTCACTTTTTCTCTGGCAGAGCACAGGCATTATGGCAAAAACAAAAACAAACAACTCCATTTTTGTTTGGGTCCAAAATACCAAGAGGAGAATGGAGAGGAGATAGTGGCCTGGCTACCCTCTTAATGGGTGCTTTTCCACCTTCTCTCTCTCTCTCTCTCTGCCTTTGGCATGCATAGTGCTCTACAGCAATTTTTTAAAATTATTTTTTCCCAGAGCTTCTCATTTCCCAGTCTCCTTTTGAATTAGTGACATCCCATCCATTTAAATGTTTACTCACTTACCTAATTTCTCACTTTCTTGCTCTACCTCATTCACAGGCAAAATCTCTTAGTTACGCTTTTCCCTGATATTTATTTTCTATTATCTCCCCACTTTTTCCTAACTACAGCTTATTCTTCACAAAGTTTTCTTTTTGTAAGAGAGATATTTGCTACAGGGCACATGCACTCACCAGAGATACCAAGAAACAGAAAGTGAGAAATCACGCCCCCAGGGGTCGGAGGAGTTGGCCATGCTGAAATCTCTTCTCCTCCATTCTCCTCCTGGGATTTTGGGCATGCATGCACATGTACCTGACATGAGTTTTAAACCTCCAGGTTGGGGACTCAGACCATAGTTGGCTATGTGGGACTCCAGTGACATAATCATTACATTCCACAAAGTTATCTTTTAAAATGATTAATTATATTTTAGTATAATATTTGCTTAAAATAGTCAAATGTCTGAAAACAGCAAATGGTGTATTGGTTATGTCACTGGATTTCCACATGACTGATTGGGGTTGGAACCCCAGCTTTGATGACTTGAAACTCATACTGGATGTGTGTGTGTGTGTATGCCCAAGATCCCGGGAGGAGAATGGAGAAGGGATTGCTGCATGGCATATAATACACACACACACACACACACACACACACACACACATGCACCATGCACCAATGTATTCCTGTTATTAGAATAATCTCCAAACTTATTCTAGTAATGTTATTGCATTTCTAATTTTATTATAAATCTATTTCTAAATAAATGTTAAGATCCATGGGGACAAAGTCTCTATTGCTGAGTTCACTGCTAGTGTTTACAATAGTGCTTGGCACCTAGCAGGAACAAAAGTATTTGTTGATAAAATGTTTCAGAAGATGGATATGCTAATTACCCTGATTTTGACCATTATACACTGTGTTCATGTACTAAAAATACACATGTGCCCCATAAATACATGCTACTATTATTTTATTTCAATTTAGAAAATTAAAAATAAAAGTTGTTGATAAAACATATATTAATCAACCTTTTACTCACTAAATGTATATGACATACATTACATTTGTGAATATAGTTATTGGAGGAACAATTAAAGACCAGTGAATAGTTATAAGCTAAACTATACGAACTTCCAAAGAACTCTTTAGATAAAATTTTATTTCAATATATTTCCCTTTATTTTACCTTAAAAAGTATTAAACTGAGAAAGATTCATAGGATGTAAAGGTGTCCATGCCATGGTTAAAATTAAGTGTGCCTTCTTGTGGTTTAATTTATGATTTTGTCTTATCCTATATTTTTTCCTCAGAGACCACCAAGACAGAAAGGAGTTAAATAATTGCACATATTAATTTTCACCTATTTCGTATATCATAATTCCACATAATAAATACTTGGAAAAAGATTAATTCTATCATGAAAATAAAATTTTGAAAACTCCATATACTTTGCAACCTTATTCTACTATGTATTATGAAGAAATAAGAATTCAGGGAGAGTAAAAGACCCGCTTGTCATTACAATGGGAAAGTCTTGATAACTGAGTAGGGTCTTTGAATTCAGGTTTCAGTTCAATTCTGCAAAATAAGAATTTATTGAAGGCATTCTATATGAGAGCAGAATTCAAAGGGGCATAGTTATGGCTACAAGAGTTTATAATCCAGTGGGCAAGTCATAGGTATAATTAATTGATAAAAAATAGAGAATGAAGTTATCATTATAAAATATACAAAGTAAAATGTTATGGGAGAGGGCCAGCAAGTGGCATAGCAGTTAAGTAGGCTAGATCCCACATGGCTGTCTTCAGAAGATTCCAGTCCTGAACCTGAGGCTTGAAAATTAAGCCAGGCACATGTGCAGGACTGCCTAAAATCCTGAGAGCAGAATGAAAGAGAAAGGACTGCGGTGTAGCCAACCCCCTAGAAGGTGATTTCTTGCTTTCCTGCTGTCTTTTTGTTTCCAGTGAGTGTTTGTGTCTTATAGCAAAAAAACTAAAAAGCAAACAAACATACAAAAACATTAGGGAAAAATAATATTGTGGAATGATAATAAAAAATGTGAACTCAAGTAGTAGTCGTAAAGCCCAGTTTTAGCACTTAATAAGGGTGTAACTTCAGCCTTCTACTTAACCTCATTAAGACTTGATGTCAATGTTCTTAAGTGTGAAATGAGGATAATGCTGTATTCATGCTGAGAAGATTTATTTTGTGTAACATAAATAAATTATATACAAAAGTCGTGCCTAAGGAATAGGTCTTTTTCGTTTTTCTTTCTTTTTTTCTTTTTGTAGAGGTTTTTACCTTAGGGTGCATGCACTAGCTGGAGAAAGAGACAGAGAGAGTGAGATGGAAACTGAGAAATGATCCCCCAGGGGAGGAGATAGCCATGCTGCAATCTCTTCTCCTCCTGGAATTTTGGACATGCACGCATATGCGCCTGGCAGGAGTTTCAAGCTATGGGGTCTGGGACTTGAATTGCTGTTGGCCATGTGGGAGTCCAGTGATGTAACCACAATGCCAGTAGACTGGCCCTGCTTTGTTTATTTTTAAGGTTAGTGAATGAAAAGCAGCTTTGTTCAATGCCTGGCAAATACATTCTCAACATGTGAGAGATTTTTGACTTCTCTCTAGTCACAATTTTGCCAGTTAGCATGAACTATTTTATCCAATCTTGCAGGATATTACCAGAAAGTATTAAGCAATTTCTGTCCTTGAATTTGATAAGCTAAAGGGGAGGAAAAAAATGTTTCAATACCTAAATTCATCAGTGATGAAATAAATATTACTCTGTAAATAAATCAAATAGGTGACATAATTACTGATCATTTACATTTCTATGAAAAAGGGGCTGATTCAATGTCAACTTACTCTGAGTTCCAAAATCCCCGACTCATAAACTTTCAGTGGCAATCATACTAAGTATTTTTTACGAACTTTACAAAGCATTATAAATGAGCATTTATAGTGAGCAAGCCAGCACTATTACATCTGTATGAAAAGCAAGGATTGACAGCTAAATACAGAGTAGCCATGACCAATCAATTGGAAACTTAAAATGTATGTGGGTTTAAATAATGTTCACATACAGAGTAATTTAGGTAATTGTTGAAAATCACTTACAAATATGGCAGAAATTGATGAGAGGGATATTAGAACTTTAATTAGATAGTAAAACCAATAATACTTTTTATTAAGGTTTTAATTATCTATATTATTTCTTTATTATGTTTTTTCCACTATGGCCGTCACTACCTATATGTGGATAGTGAACAATTAAATGTGACCAATGTGACTATATGACTACAAAAATAAGTTTTCATTTTATTTTAATCAATAAATTGAAATATGGATATTTCAAGACCAGCAGTTGGCATAATGGCCATGTCACTGGACTCCCATGTAGTCGACTGTGGTTCGAGTCCCAGACCTGGTGGCTTAAAACTCACGCCGGGCACGTGTATGTGTGTGACCAAGATCCTGAGAGGAGAATGGAGGAGAAGGGATTGCAGCGTGACCATCCTCCCTGGGGGGTGATTTCTCACTTTCTGTCTCTCTGTCTCTCTCTGTCTTTCTGGCGAGCGCACATGCTCTACAGCAAAAACCTCAAAAAAAATCAATATGGATATTTCATTCAGTTATTGAAAACTTTTAAATATGTTTGAACATTTGGATATATGAATCTACTTTTTCAATTGAAATTTTAGTGTATGAGATTTAGTTACATGTAAAATATCCATTGGATTTTTAAAGATTACCATAGAAATATAAAATGTTTAATTACTTCCATTTTGCATACATTATATAATGAAATAATATTTTGGTTATGCTGATCTAAGTACAAATAGTTTAAATTAATTTCACTTGTGCCTTTTATACTTTTTGAATGTAGCTACTAGAAAATTTTAAATCATAGGTGAGATTTTCTTTGTATAAGAGGAAATCTTAAAACTTTTGGAAAAATTGAATTATAATATAAATTTATTTTGGCACCCCCAGTTTTGAAACCCATGTATAACTTTTTTATAATATGCATTTTCATGAACGTTTTGAAGACCTCTTGTATTTCTGTTGGACTCTATATTATCTTGACTATTTATTTGTAGTTAACCTCATTATATTTTTATCTTAATATTTTTTCAGAAAATATTTAAAAACTATTTGAAAACAACCTTTGGAGAGGGAAAAACGATGCTTTCTCACAGTGTAAGATTTTCAGCTGTTTAGTACTTCTATAGCCAGCCATCTTGATATTGAAAGTAAAAATGCTTTTGACCTACTATCTAAGGATGAGTGAGCAAGCCCAGCATTATCACATTTGTATGAAAAACAAGGGTCTATATTAATTGGTTTTAGTTATTTTCTCTTTCTCAGAACTCATATAGATTTTCCTCACTTAAATTGGTAGAAGGAAATAAATGGAACCTCTCCCTGAACTCTAATCTTCCTTAGTTGTTCATGCCCCAGAGAACACTGCACTGTTTTTTAGAAGATAATAATTAAAGCCAAACGATGTTCTTCGAGTTTTCCTTATCTTAATTTAGGGTCAGATTAAGATTTGTGCTTCCGTTTGTGTCAGGTGTTTTGGAATATAGTGGATGTCTATTTCCGTTTTCAGAACGAGCCTAGCGCATTAACATCTTCTTGTATTTTGTAGTCTTTACCAGGTCCCCCAATCTTTTTATCTATTATTAATGATGCAGTAAAAGGAAGGAAAATATTCTTAGACTTACATATTTGCTGCAGGCTCATTGGGTTAATTCTTATAGTTTCAGATTTTTAAATCAAACAAAAAGCTGTAAGTGAAAGAGTTTTGCATGCTACATCTTTAATCACTTTTTCTCTTTGATGCTAAAGTGAAGAAAATATACGGGTATATTTACAAGTTGCTATGTGAGCAGTTATGTGAAATTTATGCTGTGTAATGGATTATGGAAAGTAGCTTTGAACAAACTAAATGCCCATTTCATTTGATCAAAGCATGTTTTTACAAATCCAATAATTATGCAATGTACTTCCTTTTCTTTCTTTCTTTCTTTTTTTTAAGTTTTCCAAAGTATGGTAAACAAGCACTAGCTTCTCCTCATTTGCACAGTAAAATGGACTTATAGGCTAAGGGTGATTAATGTACTGAAGTAATTTAAATTCCATACTTTCAAAGTCACAATGCATATGTTACATGCCTGTAATTATGCTCCTCCGGGTGTGCAAGCCAAGGTGGCAGAGTCAGACACAGAAAAAGAAAGGAGATTGATGATATGGTATTTTGCTAATACAATGCAAAGGCACTAACAGATTATAAACCCCATTCTTGCCTTTCTTACGAGTACCTCTTAAATTAACTTTCGAACTGATGTCTTCACTGATCTGTCATCTACAGACATAGTCTGCATTATGAAGAAGTTCTCTGGACAAATCAAAAAAGATAGACAAATATTTTTAATTTATAATTCAGATGTTTTTGGTTTAAGAATGAAGGAAGCCTTTTGCCACACACATGCACACTCATTTATTAGGTTTGAGATAAAGTATCTTCTTTTTTAAATTTGTTTTTATTTTTGGCCAAAAAACCTGGTTTATTGAAGCCAAGATAACACATCGGTGTCCTATAAAAAGTCATACCAAAGGAAGATAAAATACTTTAGGAATATAGCTAAACTACTTTTACAAGTTTTAAGTTACGATTCTTGTATATTGTTATTTTGAAGAAAAGGAGATGTTGTAGGTTTTCTTACATTTCCCACAGGTTGCTAGTTTTTTTTTTTTCTTAAGTGTTGGGTGACCTTTACGCAGACCAAACATTTACAGGGAATACAATTAGACCAGAAAAGCAAATTTCTATTAAATCATACACTTTAAGTCATTTATTATGCGAGTGCCATGATGTTTAGTGGCCATATCTTTGGGTCAATTCACCGTTAGATACTATAGAATTTATTTTTTCTCTAAAGTATTACTGGAATCCCCTTTAATTTCAAAGTTTATATTCATGCTTCTATACTTTTTATCCTTAAAACATACGTCATTCCCCTAATGTATAGTGTAACAGAGGCTTGATGGTGGCTTGCTGATTACTCAACTGTTTCTACATAAGAGAAGTCCTGAGTTTCTGTCCTGAGAGTTCCTTGAGCACTCTGGTAATCATGAAACTGCACGCCACGATGTGGGCGAGCTGAGAGTAAGAGCGTGAATCAAGATGTAAAGATCCTTTCAGGGAAACCACTCTTGTCTCTGTCTCTCATGGAAGAAAGAAACTTAAAACCTTAAAAAAAATTGTGTCACAATGTGCTGTCAGTTTGATTTTCAGGGTTTTTTAACCCTATTTGGCCAGTTTTCCACAGGTCTATATAATACATTTGAAGAAATGAGGAGAGAATTACATACACAAAGTTGATTGCTGTGATGTAACTGAAAGAGGTTAACAAGTTAAAAATATAGAAACTGGGACCAGTAGATGGCATAGTGGTTACGACCTTGACTCCCACATAGGCGACTACAGTTTGAGATCCGGACCTGGAAGATTAAAACTCATACCAGACGTGTGTGCATGCATGCACCCCCAAAATATCCAGAGATTGGAAGAGAAGGGATTGTGGCATGGCCATCTTCCCTGGGAGGTGGTTTCTCACTTTCTGTCTCATTTCTCTCAGGTGAGTGCATTCGCCCTATGGCAAAAAAATCTCTCAAAAATTTTAAAAATATAGAAACGTTATCTCTTACTAAGGAAAAGGAAGATTATTTGGAAGTAGTTATGTTAATGTTGTTTATTGAGTTTCTTGTTTTCCTGGAATCCTATAGTTATGCATACACTGTGTGACTGTGATTTCAAATTTCTCTTTAGGCATAGGCTTTTAAAAACAAAATAAAAACAAAAACCTCCCAGACAACCATTCAGTAAAAACTAGTGACCTTTTTTTTTTTAGTGAAATAGCTAATTCTGATTATTACAGAGAATAATAGTTACCCATTGTGTGTCTTTTATATGAATATTTTAATGTGTGTGTCCTTTATAATCTTCTTGTTACATTTACAAATTAAAGTTAGTGGGACCCACAGGGACCAATAGGTTTGCCTATTGGTATGTGTAGGCTATACATTTTAAAGCTATGTTAAGGAGCCAATTTCTGTTGTTTTTTGTTTCTTTATTTGTCATAGGACACATGCATTCACTGGAGAGAAAGAGAGAGAGAGGGAAAGTGAGATATCATCCCCTAGGTGGAATTAACATGCTGTAATCTCTTCTCCTCAATTCTCCTCTTAGAATATTGGGCAAATATGCACACAAGCCCGCCTAGTTTTCCAAGATGGCTGGGTCCAGGACGTGAACTGTGTAGTTGGCCATGTGGGATCCAGCTCCTTAAGCCACCTGTAACCCAAGGGGATAATCTTTAGCCTAATGATCATATAGAGCTTATGAGTTATATTGTGTGTGTTTCTTTGAAACCTCAATATAAGAAGATTGCTTAATCTTGCCACAATGGCTAGTAATTATAACATTTTCAAATATTAATGATGATAAAGTTAAAATTAGGGTATTACTACAAGTATTAAAGTTGCCTTTTTTTAGTAGCTATTCAAAATTCATTATATCCAATAATGCAAATTATTCTGTAATATGATTAAAATTTATTATTACTTATTTCATGATTTCCTTAAAATTACCCAGCAGTCTTTGTTCACTAATATATTTTCATGAAGCTAAATAAGTTCATAAATTGATTTGCTTTTTCTAAAAGTTTCATTAAGAAAGACTCTCTAAAAACTTCTTTAACAGTTAAAATCATAGGTTAATATAAATATAGAAGGATCTCCACTATGAGCATTCTCTTACATTAAAACATAATTCTTTGAGGCCCAGCAATAGTGGCTTAAGTGGTAGAGTACCACTGGGCAATCCCAGAGCCATGCTGGAAGGCCTTTTAATTCTGGGGCAATATAAGTACACTGGTATGACTGTAGGTGGACCCATAGTCCTAGGTGGCTAGAAGAATTTGGGCAGGATCACACATGACAAGATCCCTAATGGTATCCATCGTTAAAAGAAGAAAATTAAGAAGATAACTTAAAAAATATTATCTTGGAGCCAGCAGGTGGCATGATGGTTTGGGCATTGGATTCTAATATGGCCAACCATGGTTCGAATCCTGGATCTGGAGGCTTGCTTCCTCTCTTTCTCTCTTTCTGTGTCTCTCTCTTATGGGTGCTTATATCAAATTAATAATAATAATAATTATAAATAAAATTAAATAAGTGATTCTTTTAAAAACATAATCTTAATCCTTTATTTTTCCTGAGGACAGCAAATAATGTATTATGTATTATTAATAATTATTCATTATACTAAGTAATAATTACTAATTTTTTGCTAGTTAATCATTGCTTAATCCATGCATATTTACCCTGTGTACAAATAAGAGTATGTATTACAGACAGAAAGACAAAAATATGCTAATTTACAGGCATTAGTAAAAAAGATGGAAATGCAAGTCAATTTTATTAATTAAAGTAACTATGCTTTAATGAAGGCATTTGAGAAAGCAGTTGAATCATAGGATAGTAACCAAGTTAGAATGAAAAAATGTATTCAAGTTGTTAAAATTTTGCAGATAGTTACATCACTTATTTCAAAGCCATTGTATGTTTGTTGTAAGTTTACAAAATATACTCAAGCAACTGGGGACAAGTGATGATTGTACTTTTACTGGGTTTAAAGAAAACTATATAAATTTATTTTAGGTATTGATCAAATGTTTTGTCATTATGTAGATCAAGGCTTCATCATCTGTCTGAAGAATATTTCAGAAAGTACTTAGGATTTGTACATCATGAGCTGGTTCCATAGGATAGCATTAATGAGTTGCTTAAGAAAAGTTGGATCCCAGGGCCGGCGGTGGCATAGTGGCTGTGTTGCTGGACTCCCATGTAGTTGACCGTGGTTTGAGTCCTGGACCTGGTGGCTTAAACTCATGCCAGGTGCATGTGGTTCCTGAGAGGAGAATGGAGGAGAAGGGACTGTGGTGTGGCCATCCTCCCGGGAGGTGATTTCTCGCTTTCTCTCTCTGTCTTTCTGGTGAGCACACGTACCCTATGGCAAAGACCTCTCCCAAAAGAAAAGAAGGAGAAGAAAAAAGAAGAAGAAAAAAGAAAGGAAAAGGAAAGAAGAAAATAAATAAGAAAAACTGAATCCCAATGGTGACTGCAGTTAGAATCCCGGCCAGCCAGCCTGAAACACGCTGGGCACAAGTATGAGTACGTAGGACCCTGACAGACTTGAGGACTGAGAGAAGGGGGTTGCGAAGTAACCAGGTACTGTGGAGGGTACCCCCTTCTCTCTCTCACATACACACGTGCACACATACATATAAACGCACACACATAAACACACAGTGTAATGCACAAGCATGTACTCTGTTATAAAGAAACATAAAATGAGAAAGAAAAAAAAGAACTGTATATCAAATCAAGAAGGCAATAGAAAATAACTATTCTATTAAAATAAGAATTTAGAGTCTGCCAAAACTAAAATGGAACCTCAATTCCAGAATCAAGAGTAAAATATTTATAGTTTTGGAAGACTAGATATTTGGTAATTAGGTATCTTGTAATATTTTTGTGGGGCCATTAGTTAAGTAGGTAAATCATTTACCTGAAGAATATGCACATTTGAGAGATTTTCATCCTCTGTACTGTTTTTACGTCTGTCTTTGAAGAAAAATGAGTTATCTTAATGAATAAATGTCTGATCACAAACAATATGATTTCACTTGACAAATATTGCCAATTTCATGAGTAAAGTGTCTTGCCTCAGTGTATGAGGTCTTCCATTATTACAGTATTTCCCTTTATACTCACACCTAGATGTTGTTTACCGGTTCTTCCTCGTTACCGTCCATCACTGTATTTTACAGCTTCCTTCGTTTACCTTCTACATTGTTTCCCATTTTTTTCTGCAATGATAATTCCTGACTTTAGTAAATAAACTGATCTCTATTTTTTTGATGTAATGAATTTACTCAATTATCCCAGCGAGACAGTAGATGAGCCACTTTCCTCTTACTGTTGAAAAAAAAAAAAAAAGATGGTATTTCCACAGTAATCGAATAGAATTGAAACCTGCGGTAACCATTAGCAGTAAAATAGTAAATACTGTTATTCTCCCTCCTATGAATACAAGCAGTGTACTTCTAAAGCCGTACTGTCACTAGAGATGATTGTTAATAAGTCGTATGTTTATTTATATCTGAATGTGTTTTTACACATATTTAGTGTAAGATTCTTTGACAATATGCTATTTCACCTTTAATTCTCTGATTCTTGAATTTGATTTACAAAATTCATTTTCTAATGCATGCTTATTATTCTGAATATGTATATTATGAGATTAAGAAAATTCAGAGAACCAAGAATATCCACAAGCACAAGTCTAGTAATCAAAATTACTGTTGGTCTGATTTTTTTTTTGGGGGGGGGGATAATTTCAGTCATCAATATCAAAATTACTGTTGGTCTGATTTTTTTTTTTTTGGGGGGGGGATTAGTTCTGTCATCAAGGTTTTTGAAAACTATAAATAGCACAATTTCAATGAAACTGGTACTTGTGAATAATTTGTTCAGAAGACGTATGTCCTTCCTGGTCAGTATTTATCTGAAATGCTGAATTTAAAATATTAAAACATGTAATGGTATTTGAAATTTAGAGTGTTGGAGATCAGTAACAGAGATCATAATATTTTTTCTGTTAATTGCTTTGTGATTTGAAGTAACAGAATATATCTATACCTCATTTCATCAGAAATGAAGTTGTACTTTCTCTGTTAAATAATTTCGAGACAAGGCCTGAATCCTCAAGTAGAAACAGTTGTTAATATGAAATTATTCTTTTAAGAATTATTTTTCATGTAATTTTTGTTTGTTATTATTATTTTTTAATTTGACTAAAGAGAGAGAGAAAGGGACAGTGAAAAAGCAAGCCACCAAGTCTGGGAGTTGAACCATAGTTGACCTTGTGGGAATCTAGCACCTTAATCACCATGCCACCTGCTGGTTTCAACTAACTTAATTCTTAAGTTAAAAATTATGGTACTTTATCCTAGAATAAATTGTAAAAATACTGTTTTATTTCTTAGCATCAAGAAAAGAATAGACATAGTCAAGAAAATAATAGGTATATTCACCACTTAAGAGACAACATCTCTCTTCTTACTGGTAATTTTATTTGTTTATAGGAATAAATTTTACTTAAAAAATTATTTTTTAAAAAACAATATATATTTTGAGTTTTGACATTGAGAACCTTTTGTTGTTAACTAGAGATTTTTAGCATAAGTAACGTGACTTTCAAAAAAAAATTTAGCTAAAAAGAGACACTGGAATAAGAATGAAATCCAAAACAAATTGTACACTAAATAGACAATTCTGGAGCTCTTTAAATGTATTATTTGTAGATTGCCTTCTTTCCAGAGATTGTAAATTTCTAATGAATATGATTTTATTAAATCCACACAATGTTACATTTTTTACTGTAATATACTTTTTATGTGAACAACTGAGGTGAAATAGTACCTGTTGAAATTGCATGACACAGTCATTTACAACTGCCAAACTTTTTTTTCTGTCTTTGAATCTCCCAATTAAGAAATATATGCCAGTATCTTTAGAAGCTATATTAAAGAACTAAAAATTTTTAAAAAACACCTTAATTGGCTTCCTCCACTCTCTTCATGTCCATGAGCAAAATAGCACTGTTAATTACAACAAAATAGAACCATCTTGTCTTTTCATTCAGTGAAAAATAAAAAAACCCTATATGTTATTTTATAACCACATATTATTACTTACCATGTTCTTAGTGCAGAAAAAAAGCAAGTATTAAGGAAGTATTTTTTTTAAAGCACAGCAAATACTTTATTTACCAAAAATTGTCTACACTTCAGAAATGTGATAGAAATTTGGAGGAAAAAAAAATGCTGCAAAGTTTTTTCCTTCATAAATATCACATAAGCCTTTAAAAATTAGGATTTTATTTAATGCACTGTCTTTTAAATTTACCTTTTAGTTTTTAACTGTTAAGTACAAATATATCCTTGTTCTTGTTGTTAAAATCAAATAGCCCAGAGATATGTTTAATACATGATGAATTTTTTCCTCCCTTCCTCTATTTCTATCCCTGAATAGATCTACTATTAAACATTATGTCAGACATTCTTTCCTTATATAACCAAATAAATAATTGAAATACAGAATTTTTCTCTATATATTTTTCTCCTGCTTGCTTTTAAACATTTCAGTATATGTAATGCATATCTTTTCAGCCAGTACATGAAGAGTTACCTCATTTTTAAAAATGATATAATGGCATTTACAATGTAAGTATTATTGAACTAATTCCCATAGGTGGACTTTTAGCTTGTCCAATTTTAATGCACTTTCTAGAAGAATAGTTGCAAAGGATGTGCTTTAAGTGTGAGCAAGAGTATTGGTTATTCAGATGAAAAACACTCATTTCCCAGGGCATTCTCACTGACTAAAGTCAGAATAAAAAAAAAAAAAGTGAGACCTAAATGCTATGTTATATATTTTATAGCAGTCAGCAATAGATTTATATCCAAGGGAGCAGGATCCATTTGAATATCATTATTTATTAATAATATGGCAATGGATTTAACTATCTAAGTTCTCTGAGTCTTGTTTTTCCCATTTATAAAATGTTAGATACAAACGATATGGTCTTCAAAAAATCTAAACACTCTAAATGGAAGATTCTAGGCTACAATTGCTAAAAATTATGCTCACATCCCTTGGAAAGTGAAATGAAAACTGCAGAAAAAAATAAGCAGTGACCCATCATTGCAGGGTGTTGATTTTGTGGTAGCAAAAGTTGATGGGAATCATGTTACACAGATTGTTTGAAGATAGGCCAGGATGTATACCCCTTGGCATCCCTGTATTTTAGCCATTCCCTGTCCTATATTCTATACTAAAATTGTGTGTGAGAGAACCCAGACATGACATTCCTAGGAAGGCTGCCAAATACTCTGACACAGCAGGTTAATTCAGTCATGGGCTGAAAAGTTTCTAATCCATAGTTCGTCTCAGACTGATAGGTTTTCTCAGAAGCTACTTTTTCTGGGTAAGTTCTTGGTTTTCAAATTGAATTAGGATGGCTGTATAGAGTGTGGTATACCAACGAGCAGCTTCTGTACATTCTGTCCCTTAGAAGATGCAGTGAGCTCATGGAGGAACTTACAAGGTTAGCTGTGTATCCATGGCTTAGGGATAATTCATGAACCTAGTATTTATTCTTGGTTTGTTATTGACTCTGAATAGATAGTGCACTAATAAATACATCAATTATATAATACGGTAAATTGGGAATAAGTGATCCTGATCATTCTGTTTAGTTTGATTAAAATGGAATTCTTTCTAGAAGTCACATGTATGAACATATGTACTTCTTGAAGACACAGCAGTATGGTCTCTGTGTCTCTGTAATAAGCATGTCAAATATGAAGACTTTCCTGAAACAGTGTGTGAAACACTTGTATACATGTTGCGACATGGCGGTACACTTATTAAGATATTTTAATTCTTTAATTTTTCCTTCAAGACCAAAGCGATAACTTGGAACCAAGCTAAGATGTGAACTGAAGGACTGTCTCTTAGAGCAACAGAGAGGTGACCTATTGTGAAGTAAGCATTCAGTGCCCGGGGCCATTTTTACTTATGTCCTGGATGATGCATTGTTTTATTTGCTTTATGCATTTCCCAACAAAACATACTTCCAAACCAATTTTCTTAATGGCAACTCACACACAGTGTATTTAATACTGTCATTAATCGCTCTGTTACTAATTGTTTCATTGCCTTTCTCATATTAGCAACAAGAACACCCACCATTATTTGTCAGATACAAGACTGCTCTCTCTCTTGGGTGTCACTGCTTACTTAGGAAAAGAAAGGAAATCCTTGAACAGGATTTGTGCCTTTCCCCATAATACCCACTCTCACTTTGGGTAAAGGCCAGACCTCATTTCTAAAAATAATTGCCATAAACATAGTTTACATATACAAGAAACCTATGCAAATAGGCTCAGTGCTTGTCTTCACATTAATCCCATTTTTCTACTCTCCAAAGAAAAACTAGCATTATCCTTATATAAATAATTTATACAAAGCCATTCGGCAGGGGAATGGGATGATAGTGGTGGCTTGTTTAAGAACTCTGATAGGCCAAATTACTTATTCTGGTAGGGGATAGAAAATTTTACATGATGTTCCTGAATTTGTTTTAATCATGTTCATAAAAAATATAGACCAGGAGCTCATATCTTTTAAAATGTGTGAATTTAGATGAACAATTTTACCTTCCAATGTCAATAATCATGAGAGAGGTTCACAAGAATTCACTCTCTTTGATAAATAACTAAAAGGACTAAGAGTCAAGCGTGTCTTAAATATTGTGCTATTCGCCTGCACATAATGATGCCTTTAGTCTATCACATTCTTTTTTAAAATTTTTTTGGTGAGTTTCATTTAATATGACTCATCAAAGAAAAATTAAGCTGTTTATAAAACAAATTCATCTCTGTATTTGTATGTTGTGTTGGCTAGGCAGCATTGTTTAATTTTTTTTTAAACTGTCCTACAGTGTTGTGTTGAACATCATCCACTACCTGCTTCCTGTTCTAGCTAAAAAGCTATATTTTAAATCTTTTGAGAGTCTTGATGTTAAATTCAGGCACCACTACCAATTCTGGGTCAGACAGAATGAATCCATTTTCTCAGCAAGACTCAAGCCTTCATGCCCCCTGTAAAGACTCATGCTATGAACAGGGCTGGTACTGTTTATGACAGATGCAGATTTTACTCAACATCTTCGGTATTTTACGATTTATAATCAGGCATGCATCCTCCAAATCTAATTCTTTCCTTTAAAGCTCAGAATTCTGGACACTTCATAAAGCAAAAAGCTTTCTGCTACCTTCAAGGAACTCAAACTATCTGATTTTTTTATTTGCTGCTGCCATTAGATTGAAATGATTTTTCTTCAGTTTGCTCAAAGCCAGATTTAAAGTCAGGTCCCAGAGGTAACAGGAAAGTCGATCCCCTAAGCTACTCAGTCGTTGTTTGCTTTTTTTACATGTAATATCCTACTTCTAAGCCAGAGTATAATTTAAAATACAAAACACATTCTACATAAATATGTCCTTCAGAAATTTTGTAATCTGACATTTAACAGAAGTTAACTAAGTGTCTTATATCATATTTTTCTAGTAGAATGGAGAAATGATAAATATCCTTCAAAAACAATTATTTCTTAATAGCTTTCTACATATTTTTAGTGCTACACATTTTCTTACTACTTCAAATCAATAGCATTGCCTGCGCTTTTTAAACCTAGCCCTGCCAGATCACTCATTTAAAATGCACCTAAATAAGCCTAAATCATTCTGAACACTCCGTACATTATGAGCATCTGAGAGCTAGTCATGGCTCAGGTTTGCAGTCAGTTTCTGTTTGCTGGAAACAGCAAAGGGTTACTTCAGCCCAGGCACTGCGAGTACGAGCAACAGGAATCCATTGGCTTTAATTTGTCCATGTCTTTCATTTGATACTACCAGTATTAATAGCTTTGCAAGGAAATTCTGCAGTCATTAATCATAATAATTAATCAGATCCAATTATATTGCATATAAATGCGAACAAATTGCTGAAAAAATAATGATCTATCACCAACATGTCACAAGGAAAAAGAGACTAAAATAGTAATTAGAAGCAGGGATTTAGTTGTGTACGAGTGCCCTGCAACTGATTTTAACTGTATGATGATCCGATGATGTAATTAGTTGAAAGTCTAGCAGGCCTTTTTAGCAGACAACCTAATGACTGTGCAACTGGAGAAAATAAAGTCCCCTTTTCTACTAGATCTTTTCTACATTTGCTACTAACTGCAATTCTGGATCGAGGAGATCCACCGTCCTTGGTGTTCTAATACAGGGGACTAAATTGGTACTGTGTCACATTTTCTGGACTTTTAATATCTATTTTTAAGGCATTGCTGTCTGTTAGCTGAAGAGTACTCAAGTTAGGAATCAAGATAATCTACTTGGCATTATTTTTTCTTTTTTACTATTGTAATCATAAAAATGTGTAACATATAATTCAAAATGAAATGTTGTGGTGTAGTAAGTGAATACGCTGCAGGTAGCATGCATGTTAGCTATTTTCACCTATCTTTTTTCCCTTGAACTGAACTGAAAACATTCAGAAAATGGAATGACTCTGTTTTCACTTCAGTTAGCACTCTCTAGAGCACAAGCAGATTTTATCAAAAACCATTTAAAAATATATGTGAGTGTGTGTGTGTATAAAGTCTTCTTTAACAGGTCCTTAAACCTGACAAAAGTGAATTGTTCAATGCGAGTTATTTTATGGATAATTTCAACATGTCTCTCTTTTCATTTTCATTCTTACCTTACAGATTAGATCTTCTAACATATTTTTCCAATTTAAAACTTATGTTAGGTACATGCATAATTAGCACTAGTTTATTGTGTTGGGAGATATGCATTTTTAAACCGTTCAAAATGGTTCTTTGCTTGACTCACAGATTACACATGAAATGGTTAACTAAAGATTGATGAGCAGTTTTTTTATGATAGGTTTGCGACTTGAAAATAAATGTTAGGTTCATCATAGTTTTCAATACTAAGCACTGCACTTTACTGTCTTTGATCTCAGTGTTGTGACTACTACAAAGAAATAAAACCTTATCTTACCTTTTCCAGAATCTACTGCAGAAGACCTCAATAATGCATAAGAACATCTGGAAGTACGGTAATTTCAGCTATCAGAGATAAGAATTGACACAGAACAGGTAAACCCTACAAAGTCATCATGTTGAAATGAACTGATTAAGGTTTAGTAACATAAAACATCATGTATAGTGTTTCCATGCTTGCTACATCTTGCTATTTTATATTAAAAAAAGGAATGTCAATTATATATATTTAATAGGTTGATTAGCTGGTAGCAATATTATATTTTACATAAAGAGACAGAAATGTCTGAGATCTATTGCCATACACATCTATTTAGAGTTAACTGTGAGTTCATAGAAAATACATGGGCATAGTAAACAGGGTTTTGAAATGACAATTTTTTACTGGTTGCAAGTGCTAATTGCTAGTTTCTCAAGGGTATAGAATTAATCACCTGCTAGATTTACAGTCTCTAGGTTGAGACCTGAGGATGGAGGCAATAAGAAAAGCTCTTGAGGGACATATCATATGGTGAGTCTAAATATCAGTCTCTATGCATATGTAAATTGGTAACAAAGTTTTTTCAAAGCTCAAGTATGCTAATTTCAAACAGGCAAGACTAAAGCTAGCTTTTAGCAGCTGTTTAACGTCTGCCTGTGGGTGGTAGAGAGAGCTTAAAATACAAGCAAACAGTGGTGCATAAGTAATTAAGCAACATTTTGCTGGGCATAAATAATTCTGTTTATATTGCTCTTTTGAAGAGTATAGAATACAAAATAACAGATCAAGTGCACCTTTGGTCACCAGAGGTTAACTGTTATTCCTCTTTAACTCTTCTTCAATCTTACAATTTAAGGGAAATAGCAAAGTCTACTACACAATTTTTAATAATTTTACATAAAAATAAAATAATTTAAGGTGGGGGAAAAGCCTTATTACACAATTACTGCAATCATACATCAACTATAGTGGTTTTTGTGTATTTCTGTAATAATTTAACAGAAGAAAATGTAACACTTAATTACAGATTTATTAATAGTTTATCTTTTAGGGCTATTGAAAGTAGTCTTGAGGTTGTTTACTAAAATGGCAATCCAGACTGTTTTCAAAGTCCACAAAAGGAAAATGCTTTCAAATTTTCAGGATTAATTTTAATTATCCCATGCATTAAAAATAAATAGATAAAAAATATTATACACCTGGAGGTTGTTGCCTAAAAATACTGTTTAAATCAATGTACAGCACACAAGACAATCATCCAATTTGAACAGCTCTTACTAAGCCACTAGAAGTGTCAAAAAAGAACAAAAAAAAAAAGCTGCTATAACAAAAATTGCAGTTGATTCAATAAAAACCTTGAAATTGACCAGAAGGAAGATGAAAGATTTAACACGATTTAGAAATACCTAGTCTGGAAAAAAGGATTATAGACACTAACTGTTGAAAGAGTCAAGGGTTTAAACTTTGTTTGCTTTAAATATTCATGGTTTAAGGAGTGAATGGTGAAAGGAAGTACTCAGTTGGGTATCAGATCTTTTAAAGGGCTTTATGACATAAGAATGTTCAGAAGGCAGAAGTAGCCATTTATGCACAGAATTGATATTTCTCTCTGCACTGAAAGAACAGGTAAATGAGTTAGATTTTCAAAATCTCCTCTTATTCATCCACCACACTCTAATAAAATATGTAAAATTTGGTGAAATAAAAGAAATTCTTGTTTTCTTTTGTTGACTTTTCTGATTTTTAGAATTGTATATCTCTGTGTGTGTTACCCTGCCATGGGGTTAGGTTTTTAATGAACATAGCTTGAGTAGAAAAGTGAATAGAGAGGCCAGCAGCATGGTGGTTAAGGCACTAGATCCCACATGGCTGTCTGAGAGGTTGGAATTCAAATCCTGGACCTAGCATCTTGAAAAACATGCTGGGCACATGGGTTTGCATGCCCCAAATCCCAAGAGGAGAATGGAGGAGAAAGGATTGCAGCATGGCCATCACCTATTATGGGTGATTTCTCACTTTCTCTCTCTATCTCTTGCTCTTTATCTCTTGCTCTCTCTTTCTCTCTCTGTTGAGTGCATGCATCCCATAGAAAATAAAAAAAGAAATAAAAAAGAATGAATATAGGGCAATGGATTATGGAGGGGGCTAACATTATATACAGTTAGAGTTAATCTGTGGTTTTCTCTATGAAAAATACTGATGCTCTGTACCCCTTTCTTCCTCTTCTGTAACATGTGGTATTAACACTGTCCCAATTTCCCTATTAAAACAAAAGACAGGGACCAGCAGTTGGTGTAATGACTGTGTCGCTGGACACCCATGTAGCTGACTGCAGTTCAATGCCCGGACCAGTGGCTTAAACTCATGCCAGGTGCTTGTGCATGCATGTCTAAGATCCCGAGAGGAGAATGGAGGAGAATGGAGAAGAAGGGATTGTGGCATGGCCATCCTCCCTGGGGGGTGATTTCTTGCTTCTGTTTCTCTGTCTCTCTCTGTCTTTCTGGTGTGCGCAAAAACCTCTCAAAAAGAAAAAAGAAAAAGAAAGGAAAAGAAAAAGCAAAAAGACAAAAGTCAGTTAAGTTATTGGAGAATAATCTTTTTTTTTTTTTTTTAATTGCCAGAGAGCGCATGTGCTAGCCAAAGAATGAGAAAGAAAGAGAGAGGGAGAAGGAGAGCACCACGACTACCCGCAATGGCACATGGTATGCCACAATCCCTTCTCCTTCATTTCTCCGTTTTGTCGGGATTTTGGGCACTGCATGCACATGTACCCTGTGTGTTTTTCAAGTAGCGAAGTGGGATTCTAATAGCTACCAGCCAAATGGACTCCAATTCCCTAACTGCAAGGCTACAGTCAGCCAGGGAATAATTATTTATGAAGCTTCTCAGATCAGTGGGATACCTCTCTGTGATTAGCTTAGTTGAGCAATTTATTTTCTGCATACCAGTGCGTGTAGGCCTCATCATCTCATTCATGAACAAGGGATGAGACAAGCAGGCAAAGCTTCCTCGATCTACATAAAAACATGGAGATTTGTTTAAAAATTCTGACAAAAATAGATAATAGAGTCACCACTACTCAAAGCAGTACAATTAATACTCTCTTTCCTTAGCTGATACATCCTGAGAAATGTACTTACTAGTTATACATTTTCTGGATAATGGATTATAGTACTGGAGGAGCCTTGCCATATGTGATTAGGTCAGAATTGTGTATAATTAGGTATCGTTAGGATAACATCACTCTTGACCAAGCTTTAAATATTGTTCTAGAGGATTAGAAGTGTTCTGCTTTGCTCTATGGCTTTTTTCCACCCCTGATCTTCAGGGTTCTATGTGCTGTTCAGTGCCTGTCATCACTTGGGACTTGAGTGTACCCTGTTTTGTACGTGCCACTGAGAATGCATAGTTGCTAGAAAAGAAAAGTGACATTAGAGATGGACGTGGCTTACTTTGGATTACCATAGAAATGCCATGAAATTTTTGTTCCATACCTTGACACTCATTTGTCAGCGGAAGCTAATTGCTTAGGCACTTTACTATAATTTATAAATAAAAATGTCTTATTTCTCTTACTGTCTGTGAAACTAGGAAGGCAACTACATTTAGACTTCTGGTGATCAAATTAGTTTTTCTTTTTTATTTGCAAGAGAGTTAAAGCTTATTAAGGTAGAATAAAGTGAGTGTGTGTGTGTGTGTATGTGTGTATATATATATGTGTGTGTGTTTATATATGTGTGTGTATATATATATATATACATATTTTTTTTTTTTACAGAATGGTGAGGCTAATAGATTCGGACCACAGAAGATGATGCACTATGATCAGCTCACTTTGTTACATTGACTAAATTAATATTAACCCACAATGTATGTGGGAATGGTGGATACCTCATTAGGAGAGCTCAGAAGCAGAGGCCCAACTAGGAAAAAGTGATCTGAAACACTGAAATGAAGAGTTTTATCTCAGAGTTTGGGGCCAGTGCTGGGTAGGGAGGATCTAGAAGATATAATATGAATAAGCCCATGCCTGATAATTACCATGGACATTGTAGGACCAGAAAAATGTAGAGGAAAATTCAAATCGCAGCATAGAGGTTGATTTTTTTCGACAAATTTCAGCATATTTTGTAGTACATTCACAGATATGTGTATACTTATGCGGATACTTCTAAAAGTGCATGTAAAAATAGAATTAAAATGTATGTTTATTTTGGTGCAAAAACAAATTGAAATCAATGCACAGTATTTCCATAATCTATATTTTCCACGAACTTTTTGAAGACTTCTCAAGAGTCTTCAGAGAGTGGCAGAGCCTTTGCAGATACACTATTTACTCCAAAGTGGAGTCTACTCCAAGCAAAGAATCTCTTATGGGTAATGAGGAATGGCCTCAGAAATGTCTGCAATTCTTTCCAGTTTGTGCTCAGTGTTTTATTTTGTCATAAAATGTAGATTTGTTTATTCATTCATTCATTCATTCAGTCATTGACTTCTGTGTTGCAAGGTCTTGGAATGATATATGATATTTACAGTTACTATAGATTCAAAAGATGTATAAAATACCATAAGCATAAGAGTCAATGTGAAAATACTGAAAAGTCAGATTTGGATAGCAGTCTCACTGGCAGGTATCTCACTCCATCTCTTGCTTTTTGAGGCAGTATTAAGATACAGATATTAAAAGATGGGATTAGCCATCAGTGTGACACAGAATATAGAGTATCAGTGAATATAGAATATCTGATTGTAAACTTTCTTTTTTCAGCCACTCTGCAAACTTCTGACCAGTCACTCTGCCACACTCTTTGAAAATGATTTCATCAATATATTATGGATATATGCTTGTTCACACACACACACACACACACACACACACACACACATAATATATAACATTTAAAATTTACTATTAGATTATAAAACTTTGAATTAAGGAAGTAAATTCGTCCTTAAATGTTATTTTATTTACCCCCATTCCCCATGTGCAGTGTTCATTCAGAAAACATGTATAGCTTATTGATAAGAACTATGCATTTGAAAATAAACCTTAGTCTTGTTCTTGTCCCAAAAAGACTAGCCTGTTTTGTTCAAGTTAATTAAAATTCCAAAATTCTATTCCAAAGCTGTTGATTTCTAATGAGGGCTGGATCGTTCTCTGTACTTCCAAACAATTTCAGTTTGTTGGGGTCGGCAGGTAGTGTGGTGATTAAGGGCACTGGATCCCACATGGCAACCACGGTTTGAGTCCTGGACGTGGTGGCTTGGTTTCTCACCACGTGGTGGCTTGCTTTCTCACTTTCCCTCACTCACTCTCTCTCTCACTCTGTCCCTCTCTGGCCAAATTAAAAAAATAAATAAATAAAGTTAAAATAAAATAATTCTAAAAACAGTATTAAAAAAAAAAAACAATTTCAGGGGAACCAGCAGTTAGCATAATGGCTATGTTGCTGGACTCCCACGTAGTCGACTGCGGTTCGCGTCCCGGACCCGGTAGCTTAAAACTCACGCCGGACACGTGTGTGTGCGTGCCCAAGATCCCCGGAGGAGAATGGAGGAGAAGGGATTGCGGCATGACCATCCCCCCTGGGGGGTGATTTCTCTCTTTCTGTCTCTATGTCTCTCTCTGTCTGGCTGGCGAGCGCACGTGCCCTATAGTGAAAAAAAAACTCTCAAAAAAAAAAAACAAACAAACAAACAAAAAAAAACAATTTCAGTTCGTGAATCACTTAGTAATATTTCTCCTTATGAAACTTGCAAGCAACACTCTATTGGTTTTATTTAAAGATGTGCTTCTATGAAAGAGGTAGCAATTACAAAACAAGTTTATTTTTGGAAAAAATTGATAGGTTAATTCTGATGAAAGAGGGAAGAGAAATAACCTGAAAGATATGAGTTAATGAAAGATGAGAAATCTTATTTTCTTAAACAAATGAGTCTTTTCTTCCAGATGTTATTCAGATCTTTTGGATGTGCAAAGAAAATTTGTTTTATTAATTTTCTTTGGATATAAACTGTTGTTCTGTGTAGTCAGCACATGCAGTTGACAGACACCAGGAAATTGGTGAAATTGGCAAATTGTATATTAATTCTCCTACTTGTAAGGAAAATTTCTTATTCTTTTTCTTTCTTTGTTTTTAAGTTTTTTTTTTCTTCCCCCATAAGGCATATGTGCTCACCAGAGACAGAGAGAGGTAAAGAAAGGGACAGTGAGAAATCACTCCCCAGCGGGGATTACCTCACTGCAGCCCTTTCTCCTTTAGTCCGCTATTGAGATTTTGGACACACACACAAACATACATGCACCAGGCATGATTTTTAAGTCATCAGGTCTGGAACTCAAACTGCAGTCGGCCCTGTGTGACTCTGGTGCCTTAATCACCACTCCACCTGCTGGCCCCTGAACAAATGCTCTTCATGCATTATATTTTTATACAGAATGTGTGTGTGTGTGTGTGTGTGTGTGTGTGTGTGTGTGTATGTGTGTGTGTGTGTGCGTGCATATGTATATATATATATATTTCTTTTTTAAGGGTGAAATACTGTTTTTATTTTCTTTTTTGAGAGTAAGATTTTTGTTATATGGTGCATGTATTCACCGAGAGACAGAAAACAATAAATTTCCCCCCCAGGGGATGGCCATAGTGCAATCCCTTCTCTTCCATTCTCCCCTTGGGATTTTGGATATGCATGCACATGTACTAACCATGAGTTTTAAGTCACTGGGTCTGGGACTCAAACTGTGGTCAGCCAATTGGGAATCCAGCACCTTAACCACTATGCCACTTCTTGGCCCCAAGGGTAAAGATATTTTTAAGGAAAAAGTCTACAATAGTTTTCTAATGAGTCAAAAAAATTATTACATCATTATATAAGGGGTAGGGTTAGAGCAAGGGAAAAACAGAATTTCTCATTGTTGTGTAGGAGAGCTCAATCCTGTATTATCTTCTCTTTGGCATTTGGACATTTATCCTTGTTTTGTTTTCTGAACTGCCTTGACTATACCTCATTTTAAGAGAATATCTATATAGAACCATTTCAGTATTTGTGTTTTTCATTTTATTTGTTTTTTTTATAGCTTTTTATAGAGATGATTGTACAATGTTGAGATCAACTGCAGCTGAGAAACTTCTCTCATCACATTTACTAATTTATATAGCAACCAAAAGGTAGAGGGAAATAAAACAAAAACATATTTGGTAATTTCATGAATTTAAAATCTAGCCCTGGGGGAAAATACATCACTTTATATTTTGTATCACTGCTGTGTTTAAGAAACTAAAAATGGGAATTTCATATTCTCATATTTTGACAAGTACTTTACATTTGCTTGAATAAATATTTTACTATGAAAGGAATATGATTAAAAAGAAAAGAACCCCACACTATTAACTCTCAGGAACATTAAAGCAGTGAAAGTACACATTCCATAAGCCAAGGGATGCAGCAGCATTTGGTTAACTCCAACCAATTCTGGAAAGAGTTCTTTTTTTTTTTTTCCTTCCTCTCTTTCTTATTTTTAAGTTCCAAGAAACCCTGCTTTGGAAAAAAAAGGAGAGGTATGCTTCAACTGTCATATTGACATGGCAGAATTCAGCTCTATTCTGAAGAGCTTCCATGTCCCAAGAGCATAAAGACAATAGTATGCTATATGGAGAGCCAATAAATCAATTAGCTTTAACAGCCAGAGTTCAGGAAATGCATTTATTCTCTTCGATGAAAACACAGTTTTTCCTTGTAGCTGTACTTCATACTGTTCAGGTCAATTTTTCAGGTGGAAATTATATTTAGTGACTGAAAAGAAATCACTCATATATTTTGTAAAGCAAAAAAAGAAGCACTTACTAATGCAGGAGAACAAGTTTGTTTTATTTGTAATTATCTATCTTTAGAGTAATTGAGATTCTAAACAGCAGCTAATAGCCTCACTGTCTCAAATTACTACTGCCTGTAACTTTACCTTGCCAAATATCAAAGAGCTTTTCAATTGCAACACAACTACTAAAACCTGGGTCATTTTCTAGCAATTAATTGGAAGAGGTGATTAATAGCTTAATAATGGGTTGCTCTGTGTTTAAAAAGTGCAGGGGACGTGCATAGGAAAGGAATATGTAATTTTGTATCCCTGAAACATAACCTAATTGAAAAATCAGCAGTTGGTCTTATTTACTTTAGGCTTGTATTTCCAAACCCTCTTTTGATCTACTCTGAGAAAATGTGTAAATCTGGAGAGTATTTTTTAATTAACCCCTTGAACATTGAACACGCTATGAATTTAAGGAGCACAAGCTATTCCATGGCACCTGCTGTGCCGCAGTCAACTTCATAGGAATTTGAGGGTAATATGTGTCAAGTATCTTTCTGGATTTGCAGATGGTAGTGTCCATTCAGCAAGTCACCCGCTCCAGGGCTACCCACAGATACATGTGAGGTGTCTGGGAACCTATGTCACTTCCATTCATTCTTGTTACATTCACCACAAAGTTAGTGGCTATACAATCTAGATGCAGCTCATCGTAATCTCAGAAACATCCATTGAGACAGTTGGTGCAATTTAATGGATTCACTAAGCTAACCTCTTAGTTTTTTGAGACTAGATTTTTTTAAGGAAATGGCAAGTTGACGAGGAGAAGGAGTAAAGTTCAGTGAGGGGGGAGGTCTTATGAAAAAGGGAAGGGATGGAATAGCAAATGGAGAGACTAAGGGTAATTTGTCCAACCCATCAAAATGCCAGGTTGATCCATAGCAACATGTTTGGTTATGGGACTTAGTACTTTTTTTTTCATTTTCTGTTATAATTGCGATAGATGTTTGTTTCTCCCGTATTTTGACAGAAGAAAGTCAAGAGTAAAGCTCTTGACTTCTCATAGTTTCTCTTGCATTCTATGTGCAAGCTTGTCATTTTATTTCAATCTTATCCCAGATGAATTTGGAAATATTAGACTGTTTTTCCTTGATTGTACTTAAGTGATAACAATGTTAGAAAAAGTCAAGCTTCTAGTAACTACATGGCACTTAGTCTATGAGACCAAACGTAAAATGAGAAAAGAAAAACATGTGAAATAAACTATCGGGCAATGAGCTCAATTTCCCCTCCCTCACAACTCAGGTATCCATTTATGAAGTAATTTATTCTTCCCAAGTCAAGACATCAGATGAAGAACTGGCCACAGAATATCTTCCCTGACTCTATAATTATTGGAGAATACATAGGAATAAAGGAAAATTATAAAAATTTAAACAAAAAGGGCTTGGTCTCCCACTGCTATAAGGCAGTTAGCTAAATTTAATCAGCTGTAACAATGGAAGTTGAAACAACACACCAGTGGTGGAAGAAGTCAGTCAGCTTTAAATAAAGGTAAGAGTGGTGTTTCAAGACTGTTGTTTGCTTCCAAATAGGCTCTAGGGTTCTACTTATCCTCAAAAATCAAAAGCTGGAGAAAGCCTAAGTGAACTGAAAAAGGTTCAGCTAGAACTGAGCCAAACTGCATCTTAGAATTTCCTGCTGGGCAGGAATCCTGATGTTCTCATCATCCTTTAACTCAGGATAAACAGCTCTGCTTCAAGACATGGTGGATGCAGACTGACTCAGACGAGACTGTTCTTTTCTTAGGACCTTTTATCGTTTTTCTTGAGATAAAAGACTGTTGCTTGTTGTTTGCTTAATTTCCTTTGTATTCACAGCAAAATCTCTTATAACTTTCAAATCTACAGTTTTCTATGCATTCAAATTTTGAATCTGTCAACTTTATTTCATGATGCTTTCTCTCTCAGAAGGATTCTGGTCTAAATTATTTTATTGTTTTATTTTTTTATGAGAAAGAGAATCAGGAAGGAAAGAAGCAGAGAAAAAGAGAAAAAGACAAATATTTTTTTCTTTTCTTTTTTTTTTTCTTTGAGAGAGAGTTTTTTGCTATAGGGCACGTGTGCTTGCCAGAAAGACAGAGAGAGACAGAGAGACAGAAAGCGAGAAATCACCCCCCCAGGGGGGATGGCCATGCCACAATCCCTTCTCCTCCATTCTCCTCTCCGGATGTTGGGCACGCATGCACACGTGCCTGGCGCGAGTTTAAGTCACTGGGTCCAGGATTCGAATTGTGGTCGACTACATGGGAGTCCAGTGACATAGCCATTATGCTAACTGCTGGTCCCAGAAAAAGACAAATGTTTTTTAATAGGATCTCATTGCGTCTCAATCTTTGTGTCCCCGCTTTCTAGTTAACTAGAACCACGATGCGTGCCATTGTGTCCTGCTTGTTGAAGTTGGTCTGGGAATACAAACCAGACCTCTTGTCCAGCCTCAGCCACTTAGAGCAGTGATCACTCACTCATGCCACCATGACTGGGCCTTAAATCTGGTTTGACTGTTCTCAGTCTAGGCCTACCAATAGCTAATACTACTGATAGCATTGCCTCACAGTTTTCTTCTAAAATGCTCATTATTTATTTTATTCTACTTCCTTGGTTTTGTGGAATAAATTCTCTATAGGCTTTCTGAAGAATGTTTTTAAAACTAGGGGGTTTTCTTGGGTCAGCAGGTGGAAGGCATGTTAAGGTGGCCAGATCCCACATGGTCAACTTCTCACATCGAATCCTGGACCTGGTAACTGGGAAAATATGCTGAATGTAGGTGTATGCATGCTCCAAAATACCAAGAGAATAGTAGAGGAAAAGGATTGCATCATGGAGAAGGGATTGCACACCTGAGGGGTGATTTCTCACTATTTCTCTCTTCCTCTCTCTCCCTTTGTCCCTATGGCAAACAAACAAAACAAAATGATTTGCTGTTCCGTGTCTGACATGTCTGTTCCCTACCCCATTCCATTGTTAGCTATCTCCAAGTATTTTTCCTGAGAGCTCTGATACTTTCTGATTCTTGACCCCTTGTATATTAACTTTTTAAAAAGAGCAGACTTATTTGTTTTTCTCATGGGAAACAAGATCTTATTTAATATATGACATTTTGAGTTTTATGATTTTGTTCTTTGGTATGAGTCTTCATTCTTCAGTCTGGACATATGCCTAGAAATATATTTCTTTTAGCTCAGGAAGATTTCCTTACATTTTTTTTTCTTAACATCTTCCCTATCATCATCTATGTTTTCTACTAGTCTACTTTCAACTCCTAACTTGATCCTCTGATCATCTTATATTTTATTAATTTCTTGTGTTTTTCCTTCTATGATTGTTTTCGAGATGGCGCCATAGCCTAGTGGTTAAAGAAGCTGGATTCAACATGGCTGACCACACTTTAAATCATATGGGATGGAAAATACACTGGATACATGTTCTCGCATGCCCAATATCCCAACAGGATGGAGAAATGGAGGAGAAGGGAATACAGTGTGACTATGCCCCATTTGAAGGTGCTTTCTCTCTCAGGTGAGCACATGTACTCTCTGGCAATTAGAAAAATAAATAAATATTATCTTGAGCTCATATTTGAACTCTTTCAGTGAATTAAAATTTTAAAAAAATATAATTTTTATGGTCCATTGCATATTCTCTCTCTAAGGTTTTGCCATAGGGATTGTGCACTCATCGGAGAGAGACAGACAAGAGACACAGAGATAGAAATAAGAAATCACCCCCAGGTGTCATGGCCACACTGCAATCCCATCTCCTCCACTCCCCTCTTAGATTTTGGGCATGTGTGCATCTGTACCTGGTGTGAGTTTAAGCACCAAGTCCAGGTTTTGAATCATGGTTGGCCAAGAGGGATTCCAGCACTTTAACCACCATGCCATCAGCTGGTCCCCTTATTCTCTGTTTATGTTTTATGAAAGTAGTATTATATATTATTTTTCCAAATAGACCAGTGGCATTATTTTCCTATAATTTTTTTCTTACATTAATATATCTCTATTTTCTACTGATTTTGTTATTCCTTTTCTTTCAAAATATTTTATTATCATTATAACTTGAATATCTAACCATTATTGACTACACTGATTAGAAGCTTATTCTGCAAAGGAAGTACTACCCATTGGTCATCTTTACTTGAGGGAGGGGCAACTGCTAGCTAGTATGCTTGTCTTCAGGATTTGTAGACTAGTACATGTCTCATTGTTGAAACTGAAAGTGGTATGAGAAGAGGGTTGAAAGCTTTACTCTTATGTATGCAGACTTTTACTTAATTCATTGTTTACAGGATGGTGACTTCTCCCATCATCTTTTGTGCTTGGTGTCTCTGAAATCAAGCTTTCTTTGATTTTGTTAGTTTTTTCCTCCAGGGATAAAAAATTCCCAAAACCGCAGTGATGAAAGAAATGTAGTGCTTGGCTATGCAGGTAAGGGCTAGGGTATCTTTTACCCAAACACCTGTTTCCAGTCAGATACATAGCCCTGACCATTGTTCTGATTTTAGAACACTTTCTTTTTATTGTCATTTTGAAACATTTGTGACGTGTTACTTTATTTGAAAAGTGGCAAAGGAAACGGTCTTTATTATTTTTTTTTCACTGAATTTTAGGGAAGAGTAAACATTATAGTGATGGAATTTTCCTGAATCTGCTCAATAATGACATATTTTTTTCTTTGCAAAAATGCATTATGACTTTAACCGATGACCCAATAAATTAATTAAGAATCACCATCTTTTACAGATTTACATTTATAAAAGTGTCTTAAATTGAACAGGGTTTTATAGCAAGTAAGTTATGGAATAAGTCAGTACTTGTGTTCAAGTTTCAAAGATTCTGGAACTTTTTTTTTTTTTTTTAAGAAGTCAGTACTTGTGTTCAAGTTTCAAAGATTCTGGAATTTTTTTTTTTTTTTTTAAGAGTTTTTTTCGCTATAGGGCGCGAGCCCTCGCCAGACAGACAGAGATAGACAGAGAAACAGAAAGCAAGAAATCATCCCCCAGGGAGATGGTCACGCCACAATCCCTTCTCCTCCATTCTCCTCTCGGGATCTTAGGCATGCATGTACATGTGCCCGGTGTGAGTTTTAAGCCACTGGGTCCGGGACGCAAACCACGGCTGAATATGTGGGAGTCCAGCAATATAACCATTATGCTAACTGCTGGTTCCCAAGGAGCATATATTTTTGAGCACTTTATTATGATGCTTCCACAACAACACAAATTTAATTGAATTCAAAGCTGACTCTAACAAGAAAAAATTTGATATCCCATGAAACTAACAAGAGTAGGAGTCGTAATGATTGTCTTTTAGTGAGGCACGTTTTTTCCCTGCCTTTATCCTAGAACCTCTATCTTTCCCCCTGCAGTTTTCCTTATTAAAATCTGTTTTCAAAATTTTAACATATACCAGAGTATAAATTACTGACAAAAACTTTAAAACTTGTTTCTCTTAGGGATTTTGGAAGTTAATGTAAAAATATTGATAAATATCCAGCAAAGTGTCAGAAGACATTTTGGATACAAATAAATTTCTTTTTTTTTTTTTTTTTTTGAGAGCTTTTTAATGCCAGGTGTGTGTACGTGTGTGCCCAATATCCGGGCGCATGCGCTCGCCAGACAGACAGAGAGAGACATAGAGACAGAAAGTGAGAAATCACCCCCCAGGGGGGATGGTCACGCCGCAATCCCTTCTCCTCCATTCTCCTCTCGGGATCTTGGGCATGCACGCACACGTGCCCGGCGTGAGTTTTAAGCCACCGGGTCCGGGACACGAACCACGGTCAACTACGTGGGAGTCCAGTGACATAGCCATTACGCTAACTGCTGGTTCCCGATACAAATAAATTTCTAGTATAGCCACAAAGATGGACACATGTGCTGCCTTCCCCTAGATAAGTTATACTGTTAAGGAAAGAATGAAGCAGTGCCATTATCAGCTAATATGCCTTTATAGTACAGGGAGAGGGAGGCAGAGAAAGATCTGCTAGGGAAGTTGATAGAATAGGCTAACTCTTAAGATTTGGTACTGTGGGGTTAAGCCTGAAATGGACACAATATTTCATTTAAAGCAAATAGGAATAGGGAAAGTCAAAGTATAATGAAAAGTAACTGGGAACAGGGAGTAGATTAGATAGGTAAGAGTATAGTGTATTCTTAGGTTAAGATCAGATTATGAAGGTTTCTCTATTTACCTTTGCTATATAGCCAAGGACAGTAAATAGCACCATATTTGAATATTTTTAGTAGAGAAATATATTTACTTTTGCTCCTCTAATAATCTGAGCCAACTGCAGTCCTTGTATTTATTGTCCTAGGTGTTCTAAGTGCTCTACATACGCTTTGAATGAGTATCAGTAACATAGAATGCTGTGAAAATAGAAGATGCCAATGTAGCACTTTGTTTGAAGAATCAGCCACTTGAGAGGCTATCTGCCTTCGTGGTAGTCTCCTCTTTCATTGCGCAGCACCCACTTATTCATTAGGCACTATAAGTACAAATTCGAGTCCCCCATGTTTTCAGGGGCCCACAATAATGTTTTGACTTATTTTAAAATCTGAAGGTAAAATAGTAAACTTTTTAGGTCAAGAGAAATATCATAATATATAGCATTCATTTTATATTTGTTAACACAATAAAAATATTTCTCTAACATTTAGAAAGAAAGGAGTATATATATCACAAAAGTACCTTGGGCCTACTAAAGTCATTGAATAGCTAAAAACAGAAAATATTCATCCCTTTAAAAATAATCTTTAAAAACTCTCTTATGTACTATGGTAAAATAATCTTTCTTGGTCTTAGTTAAGATTTCATTTTTAGTATCTGGAACAAGGTAACAGATTTTCTTTGAAAGTTGAAAAATCTCTAAGGATAATTTTTATTTTTCCTGAAATATCCACATGTGTTTTGTGGGGAAAGACCTACTTTGATTTCTCAAAGTCTTTTCATCAATAGCAGTAAAGGTGAGTCAGTGGCACAATGATAAAATGAGAAGTTCTGCGAGACTGACTCACAAGGGAAAGTTCTGGATTCGTTTCCTGAAATCCCACTGAATACACTGGGCTTGCACATGGCCATGATGTAGGATTAAAGCTTGATTCCTGATATGAAGACCTTGTTGGGAGTGCAGCCTCTCTCTCTCTCTCTTTTTCTCTGTCTCTCTTATTTATGGAAGAAATAAATGTATAAACTTTTAAAAATAGTGGTGCAGACCATCCTGGTATTTTTTTTTTTTTTTTTTACCAAGAACATTTATTGCTTGACTAATCGTTGAAATCTTTAAGATGAACTGCATGCCACAACAGCTGCCCTCTTGGGTTTGGGTGTTCCTTCACGGAATCCATGCCTGAATCTGCGGTATACAATTTTTAGGTGCCTCATTCGACCAGTCCCAGTGGTCTTGCGTCTTTTAGCCTTGGCACCCCAGTTATACTTTTTCTTGCGCTTGGCAGGGTAGCCACATTTGCTGTAGGTCGACTTCTGAAGGTTATAGGCCTGAGAACCACAGCAGCGGCACAACATGTGCATCTTATTGTGACACTTCCCTAATGATGACGTTCTGTTTGTCATCTCACTTCTGTGACTGAGCCCTCCTGGGAGATCCTGAGGACTCTTCCTGGGGAGAAGTTGAGGAGATGTCCTGAAGCTGGAAGCATCAGGCAATCCTGTCAGCTGTGATTGCAGGAAGACAGACGGACATTTGTGGTTGTCCAGGTCGGAAAATAACCTGATGAAACCCTAGCTTCACATGCTGGACTCTTTTTAAATTAGGACCTGTCAAAGGTCGTTGTTATATAATCCTACTTTCTTCATGTCTGTGTGAAGTAAATGCTTGCTCTTCCTTCTGACATCCAAGTGTTTGCTAATAGCATGAAGGCTGCCGTAACACATGGGGGATATTGCTAAACGTATGTCCCATTATGTCAATACTTTGATAGGAAGCTACAGTCTTCCTAACACACACACAAACACACAAACAACAACACACACACATGTATATACATATAAACTTTTTACCTAACAATACTTACAACACTATTAATATAAATGATGATACCAGTGAAAACATAATTTAAAATAACAATATTAACATATATTGGGTCACATACTATTCAAATGTATTATTCTTGAAATTTTTACCGCAATTTTATGAAATTGTGGGATGTCTAGTATGTGCTAGCCTGTTATGGACTTGGGGAGACAATGTAGAACACATTGATGAAGTTTCCATCTTCATAGGGTTAACATTCTGTTTGATGGAATACAAATCAAAAAGACGAATATCAGATAATAGTAATTTCAATGCAGAGAATTATAAGAGAACAGTAAGATAGAGAACACTGGCGGCTACATTAAAGTGACTGGTCTAGCATTTTAGTTAGTACATAATGTTCAAAAATTGCAAATAGCCAATGTGGCTGGAACAAAGTGAAGGAGGAAAGGGACATAGAACAGGGCATCAGAGAGGTACATAGGGTCAGATTGCGGGGAGCACTGTGAACAAATAAAGGTTTGGGGCACGATTCTGCAGGATAGTTTTCTGGGTGACCTTGGACTAGCCTATTTCTCCCACTTCCTTGCTTATAGTGCTTGAAATAACTGTTGAATATGTTGGGAATGCAATGTCTTAAGATAAAGAGGAAATGACTGGAACAGTTCAGGGTCTATTGTGGTATCCCTACAAACAGGATGTCCTTTAGCGCTTTAGCCCAGTGAGTCTAATGATTCCCAAAGTCTAAGACTCAGGGAAGGCTGCTCTTTATGGTCCTTCAGATACGGTACAACTGGTGCATGTGTACTTGAGACTCTATCCACCATAAGGAAGTTTGCGTGTGTGTGTGTGTGTGTGTGTGTGTGTGTGTGTGTGCCTTGGGGGACTGATTTGCAATGAATTCTAGGCTTCTCTTGTTTCTTGATACCTGTTCATAAGTAAAAAGCATGCCTCATGTAATTTCTCATGAGTGGGAATTCTGCTTCATTCGACTCAGACCAGTGCACAGTGAACTTACTTTAGTGATTCAATCCCTAGCATGATGGTAATTTATTGGAAAACAATAGTGAATTTCGAACAAAAAAAAGGACATGATCCTTGTAAAGCTGAGTGAATGGCAATCATCTCTGAGAAAGGAAATCTCAAGAAAAAGCAATTTGGGGAACAAAAATTAGAAATTCTGTTTTAATGACTATGTTAATTTTATCCTACCTTTCAAAAAGCAGAGTGAAGTCAACAGATGGATATGAGTTTTGAGTTTTAGAAAGATTGATTGAGCTTTACAGTGAGAATTTAGGGATATGGACTGGATGAGGTCACATAGGTGAAAGACGTAAATAAAGAGAAAAAGATATAAGATGGTTCGCAGACTCAAAGCTTAGGAGTTAGGCTGAGTAGGAAAATTCAAAATGATTCTACACAATCGCCGTCAGTGGAGCAGAAATAAAACAAAGATGTGGAGATATTAAGGTCAAGGAAAGAAAATCTGTTTAAGAAAAGTGGAGAAACAGATTGTGTCAAATGCTGTTGAGTCCAAATTAAGTACGAATAGGGGCCAGCAGGTGGAGAGGTAGTTGAAGTGCTGACCTCCCACATGGATGACTACGGTTCAAGTCTTGGACCTGGTGGCTTAAAACTCATGCTGGGTACATGTGTGTGCTTGCACAAAATCCCAGAGGAGAGTGGAAGAGAAGGGGTTATGGCATGGCCATCTCTTATGAAGGAGGGGTGATTTTTCACTTTTTCTCTCACTGTCTCTCTCCAGCAAGCACCCACACCCTATAGCAAAACTTCTAAAAATAAATAAATAAATGAGGTCAGAATAAAGACTGAGTCATTGGATTTGAAAATACAATGACATGAATAAGAGCTGCCTTAGCGATGTTGTGAATTGGTAGTGTGATTTGAGTAGACTGAGCTTAGAGTGGTAGAAGAGATGAAGAAAAGTGAATAATATAAATCTTCATTTCAAGACATGTTGATGTAAAGGAGACAATGTAAAGGGAAATGGGCTAGAAAGGAAGTTGTTTTTCTTCATTTCTCTCATTCCACTTTCCCCCCATTTTCCTTCCTTCTTTATTTCCTCTTCTTTTTACAAGATAATATTTTTATGCCAATAAAAATGATAGTGGAAATATGGAGAGAAAGTGATGATGTGGGAACCATAGGGGATGATGGAGGAACAGAGTTCCCATTAATGCACATGTGGAGAAGGAAAGATCCAGTGTGTATGTTGAGGGGGTCTGCCATTGACACACAGTAGACACATGTGGAGAAGGAAAGATCCAGTGTGTACGTTGAGGGGATCTGCCATTGACACACAGTAAGATGCTTACTTCTCGCTAAAAATGGTACTGTAGAGACTGTGATATTGACTGGTTTGTGATTTTGATGGTGGAATGATTAAAGGAGTTCTTGTAATGTAGATATTAGTGAAAGAAAAGGATTAATTCAAAGAAGAAATTCCCAACTAGATAGCAAAGAAAGACAAATAGAAATACTAAAAGCAAATCGAATAAAAAAAATAGAATCTGCTTTTGCGTGGCCATTTTTACAAACACTTTTGGAGTCT
>NW_006159882.1:1017537-1032881 GCF_000334495.1 Tupaia belangeri chinensis
GAGAGACAGAGAAAGGAAAAGTGAGAAATCTCTTCCTGGGGGGCGGTGAGGGTGGCAACACTGCAGTCCCTTCTCCTCCATCGTCCTCCTGGGATTTGGGGCATGCATGCGCACATGAGTGATTTTCAAGTCACAGGATCCAGGACTTGAATCTCACTTGGGAATGTGAGAATCCAGCACCTTAACCACCATGCCATTTACTGGCCCCTCTTTGGAGTCTTTTAACTTGTAAGTTTCCCAGAGATCATTTATTTGAATAATATTAGTTTGTGTGGCAGAACACCCTATCTTATTTTGTCATGAATAATCACCTTTTGTTTTTGGTACAAATGCCACATGTAAATGTGTTCTATCTAAAACTTCCAAAACCTCCACATAGATTTCATTCAATTTCTTACAAATTATTTATTCATGCATTTGCCAATATTAGACTTCTCTAATTCCAGTTGGAGATTCTTACATTATTGAAGAGTCTGTGTTCTCATCACAGACTAACTACTCAACCTCAGCTCCTGCTTGTATCCTTTTCCCTGATTACAATATTGCTCCTTATTCTTGCAGGATATGACAAGACCCCAGTGACTATGAAACCCCAGATAGTACTGAGGTTCATATTCACTGTATTTTTCTCTTATACATATGATAAAGTTCGGTTTATAAAGTAGGCACATTAAAAGATGAACAATGATAATAAAATGGAACAATTATAACAATATATTAAAAAGTTGTAGAATGCGGTCTCTTGTCTCTTTTTATTGTGTTGTACTCAACTATTTTTGGATCATGGTTGACCTCATGTAACTGAAAACATGGAAAATAAAACAGTGGATGAGAGAGAGACTATAGTATCTTAAATATATTGAGTATTCCTCCTGAAATGCTTTATTATAAACCATATAATATTATGTTTGATTGTGTATGTTCTTTCCTGATACTGATTTTATAGATACATAGCTAATAAGTTTCAAACACTTTAAAGTCAGAAGCTCGTTGATTGCTAATTCCCTAACCCAGTGCTTGAAGTACAGCAAATATGTAATAAATGCTTATAGAAAAGTGGGAATGAACTATATTTCTAAGACTTATCAGCTTTTGTTTTATCAACTTACACATTTCTAAGATTTCTTTTGAAAATATCATATGCACATGTTTAAAAAATTAATCAGTATGAAAGTGGAATTAGTGATAGATCTTTTCCTCCTCAACTCTTGATCCTCTCTCGAGATATTTCCAGTTTCAGTTCTGGTATACTTCAACTGATGATGTTCATCTCACCCTGCAGTGTTCTAGGTTGAAAATCAGTCTTCTTTTTCTGCAGATGAAGTATGTGTGCATGCCAGGGAAAGTTCTCTTTGAGTTGAGGGCCTGGTTTATTTTTTAGCTGCTGTGAAATAATTAAAAATGAATGGATACGGTTGAATTGTAGGAAACATATTTATTATTTGGAGTAGTTAGAAAAAAATTCCTTGAAATTAAAAATCATACTTTGAACAGGTCGATTAGTCAGATTTAATTTCTCTTTCACTCCCTTGTATTGGTGTAAATATTTTCATCTGCTATGCATAACCAAAAAGTATATTAAACTGTCAAGACATAAATGATTTCCTTTTGGCCACCATGGCTTGAGGGATTTATTTCAAGTCTGTTGTGCTACTATTTGCCCCTAGGATGTGTAATCTATATTTTAGGGGAATGTGGCTTACTGTAAGACACCTGTATTATTTATGTGTGATTAATATTTGCGTTATGGTGAATGAGGTCTTTTGGCCTTACTTTTCTCTTATAGTGACTTAATCATTTCTCACAAGAATGTAGTCATTGTAATAAAACATTCCACATCCTAGTTTGTTTTTCAGCAGTGACAAATGCAATTGTAGTAAAATGTGGATTTTCAGTTATTAAATATGGCATCATGAATGTAATTTACTAGGCTACATCTGCAAAATGCTACTATATGGCACTGCAGAGGCAGAAACCAAGCCAATCCTGTGTGTATGAATTTAAATATAAACATGGCGTAACAGCATCTTTAAATCACAATGCTTAGGCCACCAGACCTAATTTTGTGTTTCTGGATATAAATCTGTAGACTGTACAACAGGCTGGTTATATGGATGCCTATTAAGATGGTCTCATTGTAATTTGCAAATATGCTACAAATTATGAAGATCTTTGATCATCCCGGACAGATAATATCATGCGTCAAATTAGGACATATGTCAAAGTTCCTTTCCATGGGTCATAAGGCATAAAATTTTTCACAACTTTCTTTCAGAAGACATATGTCAAAGTTCCTTTCCATGGGTCATATGGCATAAAATTTTTCACAACTTTCAGAAAAAGCACTTATGTCAAAGGAGTGAGGAATGGTGAGTTCCAAAATCTATAAGACTAAAATTCAATTAGATATTAATGTTACCTGCCAGAATGTCTTCCTTCAAAATGGTGACAGTAAAGAATTGCTTTCAGCAGTTACACAGATTTGGTGTCTTATGGGTTACAAAATATAAAACAAATTCATCTTAAACTGGCCACAACAAGTCTTTTAATCGTGTTTTGGTAATCTTTACCAAATGGTGAGAAAGAAGATATAAACGTATAAAGTGATATTTAGACACACACACACACACACACACACACACACATAGAGTTAGACAACCTCCTTTATTGAATATGTGGAAGCAATATGTTTTATTATTTAATTACATGTTACATCAAATTTTAAAAGACACCAAAAAAGTATGGAAATTGAAATCTTTTCCCATTGAATCTTGTCATTATTAGAGCTATAGATCGTTTCATGATGTAATACTGCAAGTGGTAATTATTTTGGCAAAAGGTACTTTTGTCAGTATTTCAGAGAAGGGATTAGACCATATGTCTCCTAAAGGTGTTATAGAAGAATCATAACTGTAAGTATCACCCTGTGATATAGGAACTACATTTTAGGTATATATTAAAATTATAAAGTACTCAAATATATTGAGTTTCCAGAGGAAATCAAGAGTATTAAAGAAATGATGCTGGTAATTATACTAAATTCAACCAGGATACGGTGGACAAGGGCTTTAAAACTTCAGAAACATCAATTAAAGCCCAAGTTGTGTGCAATAAGCATCAAAAATTGATAAAAACTCAAATTTAGGTTTTTAGATTTAGTGTTTAAATCAATCAACTGCAAACAAGATTTAATTAAAGAATATTATTTCAAAGTGTAATTACCTACTGGGATTAGAATGAACCTCTATTGCCCATAATGTTCTCCTACTGTGATCCCACACTGAAAAATGTTGAGTTTTAGATTAATATGCATCTTGTAAGTACAAGTCCTAATCTCAATCTTAAAGGACATTTAAAACACACTTGGAACCTTCTATGCAATCAAGCCCAGTGTGACTACTCTGTCCACCATGCTAAATTTGTGATTACATTTTTTATGTGCATGATTTAAATCGCTTTAGCAGCAGTCCAGGGAGCATTTTACCCTGCATATTAATTACACAAAGGCTTTGTCATGTGAGGGTCTCAGTGGTCATGGTCTGTAATCCAGCTCATTTGAACTGTGAGTACAGTTTTTGAGCATGCTGTGCACATCAAGCCCAGCTTTAAAGCTAGAATAGGCTGAGATGGTTAACAGGTATGGTTCCTGCTTAAGGAATGAATGCCATTTATTTAGTGACATCTGCAAACTAATTGCTTAAAAATCTGAAAGTGAATATGTGTGCTCACAAGGCTGTTATTAATACGTAAGGAACAAGAGTCCATGCCACTGCATTCCAGTTCCTATTGTCTCAAGTTAGCATTATCTATATAACCATATGATTCCTTCAGAAAATTCTTCATGTTGTAGAAAAGAAATTTTTTCTCTCTTTAAATTTTAATAATCTTCAGTTCATTTGTAGATTTGGAACCATTTTAAACATTATGATGTAATGAGGAATTAAATTAGTTCTTAAAATATTTTTATGTATGCCTTCAGATACCAAGAAGCAGAAAAAAAAAGACAATTAAAAACCATAGCATCTCAACAGAAGAATTTCTAAATATTCCTGACTTTAAATTTATTGCTTTATTATAACTGTTTTGGTCCTGAAAACTCAAAAAATTAATATCATCCTTGTTCACACATTTTAGTGGCTTAGTTATATTAGTATATTGCATATTAAACTAAAAATGGAAGCTCACATCTGACATGACACTGGGTGCTTCATGTTTTGGAAGCCAGTGCTGGTTATTAAGCATGAAGGAGTCAAGAGTTATTTAATGACTGCGACATGGAGGTACCAAAGACCCATGCAGGAATTTTGAAATCACCAATAAGAGAGGGTTCAGGGCATGTCTACGTTTTCTGGAAAAAAAAAAAATTCAAAACCACTGATGGCTAGTTGAGCAAATTGATAGAAATTAAATCTGCTTTAATTTCTGTCCAAAGAAGTGTAATGACTGAAATATAGAAAATACTCCACAATAAAAGAGTGGCAAATGCTTCAAGATTTGCTTTGCTGAGAAACTCCACTGAATCTCTGCCAACTAATGACGTGACAAACAGTCTTTTAATTCACACATATTACTATATTGCCACACTTCACTGGAAGGCCAAAGAAAGTTCAAATTTTTAAATGCAAAATTGTGTTTAAAAAAAAAAGAGACTAAGTCAGACTACTGAAATACTTTAAATGGAAATAAAATAATAAAATGAAAATTCTTTGTTTTAAGTTTAAAACTATGTGGTATATCTATCATGACCACTAATATTTGAAGAAGAAATCAAACAGCTTGGGGAAAAAATGAACATTTCTGTTTTTAATAACTTACTTAAATTATTTATGTACAACTTTTCTCACTCAAAACAATGTGCCTTTTACTTCCTAGTCTCAAAATCTAAATGGTAGCTAAATAATTTGAAACATTTTCAAGGACTCCAGGAAAAGTTCTACTTAATCGATCTTTAATACAGATATTTTTGAAAAGCATGGTCCATGTGCTAGACTATATAAAAGTTGCTGAGGAGAGAAAAGTAGCTAACCTATGTTCTCTGGCTTAAGGAACTCACCAATTACAGGGAACAGAGACAAAAACAAAAAGAAAAAAAGATTAAATTTTATAAAAATGATGAATTCTATTTTTCCAAAATTTTTTTCTTTTGTTTTCAGATTCATTTTTCATTATATAATGAATATTTTGCTAAGTTGTGTTCCATGTTCTTTGACATAACAATTACTTTATTATAAAAATATACAAGTTGTTATTAGCATATACAGGAATGTGCGTTCTTTATATTCATTTCCATTTAATCAGGGCAAAGTTCATGACTACAATAAAGCAGATTCATTCTAGAGACAGAACATGTGAGCGTGAGTTTTTATGGCAAGAGGAACTGTGTGTAACTTCAACATTAGGTTATGATATGGGGAGGGTATGTAAAGTTACAGATATTTTTGTGAAATTGGCTCAAATTCATCCTATGGATTGTGCTGTATATTTAAAGGACTTTTTGGTGTGGTATTTGAAGAGTCAAATGTTACATTGACTTACACTTATGCATCATTGTATTATAAAAAGACTCAAGAGAAATTTGGCTATGCCATTTAGCAGGTCTGACAGCCTGTGCAGGAGTGTGAACACTCAAGAGGCCATGTGAAAATGCAGTGTCTATGTCTGAACATTTGCGCTCTCGTACTGTTAGTTTAGGTTATAAAAGACTATGATGTTTTTTAAAGGAACAGCATCAATCCATCCAGTTCTAAATATTGGAATATTAATTTCAATCTTGGTAAAGTGGAATAAAGTTTGAGGGAAGATATTGAGCTAATGCAAATGATAGCTATACTTTGCAATAACCTGAATAACTCAGTTGAAAAAGAACTGCCATTAGGGTGAGACTTGCTTCTGTTCTTCATTTCCGTTTGGCCACACTGATGCCAAAAATTATGAATATTTGGAAACATTCTCAGTAATCGAGTTTTTCACTTTTCTTCGGCATGTTTGGCATCGTATAGTCGTAGTCTTCATTGAATCTTCTACCCTTTACTGTGATTTCCTAACAGAGAAAACTATTTCATACATGCATATTTTAAGAGCCCATTACTTAAACCAGTTTGACTACTAAAGCCTGATGTCATTCGATTTAAATTTTATCAAAGAAACAGAGTGTTTTCTTAAAATAATCTGTCTTCTAGTAACTGTCTAACACTATTCATAATATAGTGTCATCCTTCCCAGAGAAATTCAGTGGCAATTCTGATTTTGTGATCATTTATTTAAACTTCCCAGTTTTAAAGAAACATCTCTGCTCCCTTAGAACTAGTCTAATAGTCTGGTAATTGGAAGTTAAAGTGCCCTTTCAGAGTTGATGACTTTTCTTTAATGTACTTTCTCCTGCTCACTTCGTTGTGTTGTGCATTAATAAAAATCCATAGATTAAAGCCAGGTAGTTATTTTTCTAATGAAAGGGCTCCCTAAATATCTGGCATTTTGTATCAAATTTTAATGTTTCCAATTTTGAAATCTCAGCAAAAAAGCTGTTGATGTGGGTCCCCTTTGATAAATTATAAAGGTAAACTTTAATGAACATTGAATAGGATCACCTTTGCTACTTGGGGTAATAGAATAAAATAAAACAAGCAAACACATTTTTCTTACTGCCACATGCCTCTCCTTAATAATAACTTTTGTCTCTTCTGCAGAAATAGATGCTGTGTAAGTCTCCCTAAATTACCTGACTGATGGAATAAATACACAGCCCGTAGCTCGGCAGTCCATAGTAAACTGAGCAAGGGTCTTGATATCTCAGAGTTCTGCTTATTTACACATGCCTTGGACTTTCTCACAGATATGTAAATTTTTCTGGTTAAAACTAAATGCTAAAGTCTACACCATTAGTCTTCCACTTCATGATCTCCACATGGGGCTGTTAGAGGGATAATGTACCATACAATACACGGTTTACTTTTAATTAATAGGAAAAAATGTGAAATGAATATTAAATGTAGCTTAATGTGAATGAAAGCTCAAAGCAGTTCAGTTGTTATTTATTTATTTATTTATTTATTTATTTATTTATTTATTTATTTATTTATTTTGAAAAAGATTCAGTACTGCTTCATGATGAGAAACTGAGTAAGGCGTTCCTGGACTGGAAGCCTTGTTGGAGCTTTTGGAGGCAAAAAGGGTCCTGGAGAGACCTTAACAAACCGGTACCAGGCCTGTCACAAAGAGGGGTTTTTTTTTTTTTTTTTTTTTTTTTTAAGGGAGTGATCCAAGAAGCTCTGCTTTGTGCCTTTTGAATCCTAATAGAGCTTTTCTGCCCAAATTTCTAAACCCCCTGGTAAGATTGTCCTCTGCTGTGTACCATATGAATTGTAGGATCTAGTACTAAATCTTAGAGTAAAAAAGCTCATCAAATAGCGCATTTAATTAAAACCCAAGATCTGTTTGTCTGTGTTATAATTCAATGTGTCAAAATTAATGCCTCTGTTTTTAATAAATAGAATTACCAATTTGCAAACAGTTTATCACACTGTTCCCAACCACAGAATGGAATTTTAATTATATAACATTATTTATGGCAATGAAATGATCGTGTTTCATAATATTTGCCAACAGCACAAGTTAGGGTTTAAAAAGAAAAGCTCTATTAAATAATCACTTCCTCTGCGGATTGCCTTTTGTCTCACTTGGCTCACCTAGGATAAGGTAAGGACCTTGGGAAAAGACAAAGAACATGAACAATTCTGGCTAGGCTTTAGGAGATAACCAAGTCCTCAGTGAAGGCACTTATTTACAAGATTAAAGGGTTTGAAGTAAAGCCTGAAATTAGTAACTTTTCATCTCCTTTTACCCAGACAGCCAGTGTTTTGTAATAAAATAAAGACCTTGCACTTTCAAACCTTTGTGCCAGACAGACTGTGAAAGTGAATGCTACTCAATTTTAAATTATTCATACATTCTTAATTGTGATGTTATCCTTATAAATGATAGTAATGGTACCGTTTAAAACCTAAAAAGCAGCAGGCACCTGCCAGCGAAACAGGTTCATTGAAAGCACAGCCATTGAATCCTTAATAGAGAGGCTATTCGAGAAGACTCAGCCAGGAGAAAGTCAGTAAGACGTTTGATTTTACAGTTAGGAATTAGGTAGCTTGATGTGATTAGCAGAAGGGAAATGAAATGCCAGAGCTTAATTTACAGAGAATTTACAGACCATTTAGAAAAAAATCAGCCTGGGTGTGGGGAGTAATGCAGAAAATTCCACACTCTCCTTATAAGAGCATTAGCTACAAACAATTGTTTTCGTATTATTTAGCAGGGATCAAAATACACTGTGAGGCAAAAAAGACATGTGAGAGCACAAATAAAACTACTTACTCATTTTAAACATTTAAAAGTGTGTTGGGGTGTGTATGTGTCTACATGCATCTGTATGTGAATGTGAGTGCTTGAATTAACTCAGGGAGAAGGGTTCATGTATTAGTCCAAATAGTTCTTTTGAGTATTAAGAGAACTGAATTCAGTCTGTAAAAAGTAAGGTCTTTATAAGATGTACCATACTAGTCATTTCATTTTCTCCAACATTTAAAAAAATGATGTTGCTTTGAATTCATTTTCAGAATCCTTTTAGTGATATCAACACTTGTCATGGTGTTGGGAGAAGAAATGTCTCTCTGAAATGTGGCCATATTCCTTTGGAACACACTTGTTAAAAAAAATAGCAACTTTTTGAGGTTGTGTCATTTTTAGATGGACATTTTTACATGCGTCAATTTCTATAACCTTTGGAACATTTTTTTCTTTTTTTTTTTTTCCTGTTTGTAATTTCATATTAAAAGTCTTTAATAGAAAAGAAGAATGTAGCTGCTGAATGTTTTTTACAACTATCAGTTTTCAGACACATTAAATGAATAAAATTAATAACAGATTTCTTAGGGTCCAACTTTGGACCTGAGACATAAGCGTTGCCAGGTCTCTAATGATACTATTTCAGATATCGTTAAATAAGTCTAACTTGCACATCGTCAAAGGCTTAGAAGAGCTGTGCTAGTGAATCACATTTAAACGTCTCAAAATCTGTCATTTATTTCTGAAGTCTTTTCTTGTACCCATTAAGAAAAGGCATTCTCATGTCCACAAGCCTAAAAGTTCACTAACATAAGATTTTAACACCACTTCTAGCCAACAGATATTTGTTTAGTCTATTTTATTTAGTTTAGTTGCGTCTGTTATATGGTCTCGTTAAAATGAAGTCCTTTTTCTACATGCATGTATATTGATAAATAATATTCATTTTTAATTAGGATAATAAATATAATGGACTAATAGGGAACCTAATAATATTAGGCCATTAAAATAAGGTATTTCAGAGTTAAAATATATCTTTTACTTAGACATTATAGAATCTTAGAAGGCACGGTTTACATATTTTAGGTAGGGGAGTGTGATTCGGAGGCTCGGTTAAAACAGGATTTGCTCCTTACTTCCCGCCTGTGTGTTCTTGAGCTTACTAAGACAAAGTGAGATCATACAATCAAAGCATTTAGATCGGTGATTTATCTGTAGCTGTATAGTAGCGATGAACTACTTTAAAGGCCAGTTTCAGGGGAGATCCAATTTTGTACATTGTTCTGTAGGACAGCCTTACTCAAATGATTGGGCCGTCAACACATTGAATACACAGGATGCAAAGAGAGTGATTACAAAATCAACTTTGTTTAGTTGTCTCACTGCTCCTTTATATTCTCTGAGGGGATAATTTTTACCTTGCTCCTTGATGAAATTTCCATCAGGACCTAATTTACTGTTTATCTTTATGAATTAAGACAATAGCACAAGAACTCAGCCACTGTGGCACAGTGGTAACGAAGTGCCCAGCAGTTCTGGAAGCTATATGGCAACCACAGGTTTGGATTCCTGGTCTCAAAACATGCAGGGCACATGTAGAGGCCCAAGGTCCTGAAGAGCTGGAGGGCTAGGAAATGGGACCATGATATGACAAGGCCTTGTTGGGGCTGCCTCTCTCTTTCTCTCTCTCTCATGCATTCATGCATTTTCTCTGTTATTAAATACACACACACATACACACACACACACACACACACACACCCCTCCAACAGTTAGCTATAGTTTTAAGTTGGACCCTCAGTTTCAATTTATTAATTGAAAATACCCAGACCTCAAAATGCAGCAAAATTTGAAACTTTACTTGATGTTAAATATTTCCCCAACCTCTATTTCATCCTATTGGCAAGGGCTGGCAGTCTGCCTTTTCCAAATAGTGCTCCCACACTTCAAGTTTGCTAATCAAGGTTTCTAAGACTGACAGGATCAACAGGTACTCACCGAGAGGAAAGGTAAAAGAATAAGAAATTCATGAAACAGTGCCTTTATTTATGCACATTTTTCTCTAAGATACCCTCATTTGTATACTTGAAGAACCTCACTACACTTTTTTAAGAGAAAATTTTGCTCACTAGAGAGACAGAGACAGAGAAAGAAAGTAGGAAATTGTGCCCCCTCAGCCCCCCCAGAAAGGGAAGGACGTGCTGCAATTCCTTTTCTTCCATTCTCCTCTCACAGTTTTGGGCACAGATGCACATGTGCCTGGTGTGAGTTTCAAGTCTTCAAGTCCGGACCTCAAAAACTGCAGCTGGCCATGTGAGAGTCTAGTGCCTTAACTACTATGCCACGTGTTGGCTCTCCTCATTATGTTTTTGGAGAACCAACTAATTTGATGTCATTCCCTTCATATATAGCTTTCCTTGATCACTGCAGTAAGAATGAACTATCTAATATGTGTGATCTTCTGGCATTTTGTATATTTCAATATTAGGACCTTTACCACTCAACACAAGTAATCAAGTTTTTGTTTGTTTGTTTTTGTTTTTTGGTAAACTATAAACAATGTGAAGGAAAGATTGTGTATACAACTTGCACATACTTGAGGTCTCTAAAACATAACAGAATATAGAAGGTATTCACTAAATTAAAAATTTTAATTTCATGTAGATAAACTGAATGATTATTGATTTTTAGTACAGTAAAAATTAGTACTTAGAATTTAATTTCTGGGCATATATTCAAAGGATATAAAATTGGTGTGTGTTAGGAATACACTACTGTGTTCATTGCCGCACTATTCACAATAACCAAGGTACAGAATCACCCTAAATGTCTACTCCTGGTTAAATGGATAAAGAAAATGTAGTATAAGGGATCATCAAAAAGTTCATGGAAATGAGTATTATGAAAAACTATGCATAGATCTGTTTTTGTGCCAAAATAAATTTGCATTTTAATTCCATATTTCCACACTTAGTTGGATAAGGAATCAATTTTCTTTAGATTTGATATAGTATAACATATTTTGAAATAATTGATTTTATTTATTATTATTTTTTAATTTGCTGTAGGGCACATGCACTCACCAGAGAGAGAGACAGAAAGAGAGAAAGAGGGAAAGTGAGAAAGCAAGGACTCAAACCATGGTTGGCTATGTGGGGTTCCAGTGTTTAACCACCACTCAGCCTTCTGGTCCATGATATAGTATAAAATGTTAAAGTATTTAATATATAATTACCTTATTTACAAAAATGTAATATAAATAGAAAATTTAAAGAACAAGCAAAATAATTTATATTCCAATGTCTCACAAAGGAATGTAAAATATTTTAATTTGACTGTTACATTTGAAATGTTTGTAATGACCCCAGAACAGCAAGTTGAGTGAAAGATTCATGGGCCCAGTCTAGCCACAGTCCTGATAACTGACTGGTAATGTCCGCCATGATGCAGAAAGGAGTTCTGTGCTTATGCCATCCTCATCTGAAAATTGCTGCTAAAAAATGATTTCCAATCATTTTTCCCTATGCATATTATTTATGTTGCTATAGTTATGATGCTAAACAGCAATTTTGAATTACATATATTTGTTGACAAACTTCTGGAGAGAATATTTTCCATAGGGGAAAATAAATTTAAATGTGCTTAAGGAGGGCAAGAGGATGGACTTTATTAATGATCATCTTTCCCTTCTTCTGCATATATATATGCAAATAAATATACTTAAATATATTTATACATGTATGTTTACATAGACATACATACACATTAGCTTATTTCAATTACCAAGTTTTTCTTTAGAAATTAGCATAAACATGCATCCTAAAGTTTAAGGTAAAGGCTATAGCTTAAGAAAAGATTAATTGTTCGTTAATTGTATTTTACTCTTCTGCATTTTCTTAAACTTTGAGATACTTATAGATTTGCATGCAGTTTTAAGAAAAAATAGAGTGGGGAACCAGCAGTTAGCATAATGGTTATGTCGCTGAACTCCCATGTAGTCAACCATGGTTCAAGTCCTGGACCCAGTGGCTTAAACTCATGCCAGGCGTGTGTGCGTGCATACTCAAGATCCCAAGAGGAGAATGGAGGAGAAGGAATTGCAGCATGGCCCTCCCCCCTGGTGGGGTGAATTCTCGCTCTCTGTCTCTCTGTCTATGTGTCTTTCTGGCAAGTGCACGTGCCCTATAACAAAACAAAACAAAACAAAAACTTAAAAAAAAGTAACAATAGAGAGATCATACATATCTTTTAATAGATGACCCCAATGGCATCATTTTGCAAAGCCCTATTAGATATTAACATTGATACTGTCGAGATACAGAACAGTTCAGTCATTGCAATATTCACTCTTTCTCTCACTCCCTTCCTATTTCTACAAATTTGTCTTATAAATGAAATCATGCACTATGGATTGGTACTTTACACTCAGAATAATTCCTGGAGATCCATCCAAGTTGTGTGTATCAACAGTTTATCTCTTTTTTGTTGCTAAGTGATATCCCAATCTCTCATTTGTTGAAAATTTCCCCACTGGATTGCTTTTGCACCTTTGTCAAAATAAGTTTGGCATATTTGTGTTAGTCAATTTCTGGGCTCTTTTGTTCCATTGATTTGTACATCAATTGCTCTGTCATTACCACATAACCTTGATTATTAGCTATTTAGTCGACCTTAAATCTACTAAAGTATTTCTCCTTGTTTTTGTTTTTCTTGTGCAAAATTATTTCAGTTATTCTAGGACTTGTGTGTTTTCATAGAAATTTTAGAATATCTTTTTCTATGTCTATAATCTGGTTGAGACTCTGCTAAGACTTATAGAGCAGATTAATTTAGGCAGATATGACATATTTACCATGTGAGTATTTCAATCTGTGATCTTGACATGTCTCTACATAGACTTATATAATCTATTGTTGTTTTTTTTTTTTTTGGAGAGATTTTCGCTATAGGGCACATGCGCTCGCCAGACAGAGAGAAACATTAGAGACAGAAAGCGAGAAATCACCCCCCCAGGAGGGATGGCCATGCCGCAATCCCTTCTCCTCCATTCTCCTCTCGGGATCTTGGGCACGCACGCACACGTGCCTGGCGTGAGTTTTAAGCCACCAGGTCCGGGACGCAAACAGCTGTCGACTACGTGGGAGTCCAGCGACATAGCCATTACGCTAACTGCTAGTTCCCCCTACTTATATAATCTATTGTTTTTCATTCACATTATGTAATTTACAGCATATAGATTGTGTGTGAGTTTTGTTAAGTTTATACTTCAATAGTTTTGTTTGTTTGCTTTGCATAATTATAATTGTGTTATATCTTTAATTACCAGAGGGGCATAAACTTGCAAGTGAGACAGAGAGAGAGAGAAAAATGAAAAAAGAAAGAAAGCACCTCCCAGTGAGGCATGATCACAATGCAAACCCTTCTCCACTTCTTTATCTTGCCTGTATTTGGGACATGCGTATATACACATTCAGCATGTTTTTCAAGCTACTAGTGTTAGAATTTAAAATGAAGTTGGCTGAGTGAGACCTGACTTTCTTAATCAATAGGCTATGGGGACAGCCTGGTATTGTGTTTTTTAATTTTGGCTAATATTGCTAAAGTTTCCCCAATTGTCAACTGTCCAATAGTTCTTTTTCTCTCATCTATTTTTTTTTTAAAGGATTTTGCCATAAGGCATATATGTTTGCCAGAGAGACAGACAATAAGAGGAAGTTACTCCTGTCTAGAAAAAATGTCTCAGGATTTTGGGCCCACACACACACACACAAGCACCCAGAATGATTTTCAAGTCGCTGTTTCTGGGACTTGAATCATGGTTGGTGATATGGGAATCCAGTGCCTTAACCACCATGCCACCTGCTGGCCCCATACTTTTTTTTGTTTTGTTTTTTTGCCAGATAGTATGTGCACTTGCCAAAAAGAAAGAGAGAAAGAAAGAACACTCCAATGAGGTGTGGTCTCACCACAATCCTTTCTCTTCCATTCCTCCAACCTGTCAGGACTTGGGGCACTCATATACATGTGTCCAGCATGCTTTTCAAGATATCAGGGTTGGTATTTGAACAGGCAGTAGGTCATGTGGGATTCTGCTTCTTTAACCACTGGGCTATGAAGCTAGACATTCTTTGCATAACTTAACCTGAAGGCTTCACATTAAATGTGAATTTCCTTTATGTTGTCTTACTTAAATTCTATTTAGTTAGGTTTGTCTACCTATGTATTTCCTATCTCCTGTATTTTCTACCTCAGCATCCTATCGGACTACATTAACACAAACAGTAATTATTGTTTGCCCTCTTGTTTTTGTATCACACTATTTTACCCATGTGACTATAAACTACAAAAATATACCTCTGTGTTTACATTGGCAGATATTGTAAGTATACAATGAGTCTGTGCTGAGTGAATGAACAGTGAAGATAAATAGATGTTAGAAAGGAAAAAATCTTGGATGTATGTAGATCTATATTTGACTTCAAATATCAATTGCGTACAACTTCCCACCAGCAGTAGAATACCCTTGTAATTTCTCTAGACTGCATATGTACTATGAACCAATACTGTCATGATGGAAAACTTAAGGTAAGAAGGTAGTATCCAGAACCAGGGAGTTATAGCCTTAGTGCATTACCATCTGAATAGACAACACGTGAGGTACGGTATTCCATATTTTGTTTCTTCCTAAGGTGTCATTCGTATTCTAAAAAGTCCACCCACTTTACATGTAGTTTGATATGCTTTGCTAAGTTTTAAAAAATCACATAAACAACACCAATATAAAGATACAGAACAGTTGTCAGGGTGATGTTTTAAAAAAGAATATTAATGACCTGAAATGTTTGTGAAAGAAGATCAACATTACTGAGTGATTAGAACTTATGAATAATGGGGGGCTGGCAGGTGGCATGGTAGTTAAGGGCACTGGGCTCTCACATGGCTGACCACAGTTCAAGTCTTGGACCTGGTACCTTGCTTTCTCATTTTCTCTCTCTCTTTCTCTGTCT
>NW_006159882.1:1033139-1042332 GCF_000334495.1 Tupaia belangeri chinensis
TTAAATAAATAAATAAAGTTAAATAAAATAATTCTTTAAAAAAATCTCTTAAAACAATTCATAAAAAAAGAACTTATGAATAATGGAGATTCCTGGAAGGAACTGGGCGTGTTTTGACTTGTAGAAAATGCATGAGTGAATCACAATGCCTTTCTTCAAATGTCTGAAGGGCATCACTTGAAAAAGGAATAAAAGGACATAAGAAGTGAATCAGGGACAAATATGTGAAGATTACATGAAAGTAGATTTTAGTTTAACTGTGGGGAAGATGGTGACTTGAAAAGTAATGAGATCTCTGTAGTTGCAAGGATTTAACCAAAAATAAGAAATGTCGGAAATTTCGTAGCAAATTTTCTGAACTTGGGGAGAGGTTAGAGAGGATGATCTCCAAGTTAGCTTACTCCAAATATTTGTTGAATGAATTAAATCACTGGGTTAGAGGCTCAAGTGGTGAAATATCAGAGGAGAAGTGAGATTTGAATTAAAGTAAGAAGACTTTCATATTTCAGTTGGATACAGAGGACTGATGGAAAGAATATTCAGAAGAAAAAGTATTAGAAAGGCAAAGTGTTTGAAAGGTATGTAACAACAGATATCCATTCAGGTTGGATTGTTCTAAATAACCACTTAGATTTCATGGATCACAGGCCACTGAAATAAGGAAAAAAAAGAAAAAAGAAAAAGCTGTATCGCATTGCTTTTCTTATTCTTTTCTTTATTCCTAAAATGGATTTAAAAGTGAGAGAAGAAAGATTTTTATCTACTTGCACAAACTATCTGCTCTCTTAAATTTACAAATAGCACCAGAGCTACAAACAAATATATATTTTTCATTTTAAAACACCATGTCCGTTTGCTTTTCTTCCAGGCAGATAATGGGCCTTTTTTTCCCTCATAATTCAACTGACAAAGAATTGGTAGGTTTTCTCTATAATTTGCTATTATCCTAAAACTCAAAAGCAAACCCAAATGCCATCAGTGGTTATAAGCTGTGATGTGTTTGAAAATGGAAATTTGACCACTTCAAATAGCAAAATCTTCATTTCCATTAGAGTTTTATGAACTGTCTGATTGTAGATCAGGATAAAGCGTACACTATTCTGTAGCCTGCTACGATGCACCAGGCCAGATGATGAAAACAAAGGCAATTATTTGTACTAGAAATAGCATATTTCATTAAGCACTTCATGCATGAATATAGCCACATTGGTACAAATACCTCTTGTTGGATTTATCTCCTCTAAGTTATAGAGGTGTCTTCTGTTTTAGTTGAGCTTTACCTCTAGATATTTTTGTGTATATATTTTAATTATGCACTTAAAATACTATTTCAAAAATCATCAATATTTAGTAAACCAACAATCTATTTAAGAATCATCTTTCCAGTCAACACACAGATTACCCATTAAAAGAACAAAGGAGGTGGAGTTGTTCCTCCTTACATTTGCAAAGGAAAATAAGGATAAAGTTTAAATCAGTTATTTCTGGAAGATTCAAGACAGGTAAAAATTAAAATTTCACACATCTTTCAAAACTGACAGGAATGATAAAATACTTTATTAGAAATAAAATGAGCTAGATACAATTATGAAAAATAATCAAATTTAAACAATCTTTCTTTTAAAATAGTAAAAATAGTAAAAATGCAACTGAAAAGTTAGGGCTCTGAATCTCAAAACTAGGATTCAACCTAGATGATATTTAGGCTATTTTCATTATTTTTATGGATGTAAAGCCAATGTGAATAAACAGGCAGAAGTTTTAGACTTTTGTTCCCCTTCAGGGAAATGACAACAAATATTCATGACCAGATTAGAAGTGTTGACCAAGGCTGTTGACTTAAATAAAGATTATCAAATTGAGTTTCCTAAAACATTTCTCCTTTCTTTTTCTTTTTCTTTCTTTCTTTATTTATTTAATTTGCTAGAGGAAATGTGCACTTACTAGACAAAGGCAGAGAGAGAGAGAGAGAGAGAGAGAGAGAGAGAGAAATCACGCTCCATGGTGGATACTGTGTTGCAATCCTCCATCCTCTTCTCAGGATTTTGGGCACACATGCACATCACCCAGAGTCTATTTCAAGCCACCTGGGTCTGGGACTCAAACTGCACACCTGGCCCTGTAGAATACAGCTTCCTTGACCATCATACCACCAGATGGTCTTATTTTTTCCTTTTCTTTAGTCCTTTCATGCAGACATTAAAGTCAGAGGATCTTCTTTTCTCTAGGTATGGTGTTCAAATACTTCCATGTTAGATATAGGAACAGCTCCTTGGTGATTCTTGTTTGGGAATAGATTATCTGGGCATCTATCATCCAAGCTCCCTAATGATTTTGAGGTAGAGTTACCACAGATGGAAAGTCTTCACACCTATATGAGTCACCTGGAAGAATTTTTTTTCTGCACAGTAGTGTTATAATATGCCTGCTTGGCATCAGAGGTTGAGTCTACCACTTTTTGTCTATTACTTATTCTGAGCTTCAGATTTTGTCCATGAAATGGGGCTAGTAATACTCACCTAAGAAGGTTTGATGTGAAGACTAGAGAGAATACATGTAAAGCATCTAATGTGTCAAGTTTTGACACATGAAATATACACAAGTCATTATACGACAATAATTAGGTGAGCTATAAGTAGATAATAGTTGTGTTGGAGAGGAATTAATGTGACTCATTTGTTGATTATATGATCAAACCTGAGGTTGACTAGACCCAGTTATATTGGAGACTTCTTTATCTCGGTTTCAAGCATCCTTATCTTCATCTATTTTTCATCTTTAACTCAATACACATCTATTTAGTGATCACTATGTATTTATCATTGTTCTAAGCCCATAAATACACAAAGGTGAATAGAATAAAGTTTAACTCATGCGCCAATTCTGGTATGAGAGATTCATAAAAAATCAATTTTACATGAAGTAGATCTACAGAGGTACAGACAAGGTACAGTGAAAGCTGAAGGAACACGAACTGAAATCTTAGAAAAGTCAGGGGACTTTATAAGAAGAGGTGACATTTGAGCTGAATTTTAAAAGATGAACAACAGTTTGCCAAGCAGATGAGGTGAAGAAGAACATTCCTGGAAAAGAGTCCAGCATATGCAAATCAGGAAGTTGAGAAGGAGCATAGCAGGGGAGAGGTGCTGCATGTGGCTGATATAATTTTTAATCACATGATGAGAATAGTAGAAAATGAAGCATAAAAAGCTAGTGAGGATCCCAATATCAGTCCATGGAAAATAGAGTGACCCTGGAGGATGCTGAGCAGGAATCAGATACCAGCTTTACATTCCATAAAGATTCACTGGCATCAGTTTGAAGATGCATCCGGTGGATAGCAGGTTGATGCAGGGACAGCAGTTGAAAGTCACAGAGTGCTTTTGCTCATAAAATATATTTCTGATAATTTAGTATTGCAATGGCCATGAATCTAACCCAATTAATTTTGACAAATTACCACTGTGTATAACTGCCCATCATTGAAAATGGTCACTACTGCTTCAAAAATAATGTTTTTAAGGTTTCTGCCACAGGACATATGTACTCACCAGAGAGACAGAGAGAAGGAAAATGAGAAATCCCTCCCCCGCCCCCCCCTCAGGAGGGATGGCCACACCACAATTCCTTCTCCTCCATTCTCCTCTAAGGATTTTGAGGACACACACACACACACACACACACGTGCTGGCGGGGTTTTCAAGCTGCCAGATCTAGCACTAGAACCATAGTAAGCCACGTGGGAAACCAGTGCTTTAACCATTATACCACCTGTTGTCTTCTCAAAAAATTTTTGTAATGATCACTTTTCTCCAAAGTCTTTTGTTCTGTATAAAAATAAATCTACAAGATGATTTGAGGAAGTCTAATATGCCTGTAATTTTTATGTCTATATAAGTTTTTTCTACTAAAGACATTTTTTCTTTTGTTAAATAACACTATGCAAACATATATAGTATATATCAATTTTAAAATATAAAACATGTCCATGTACCCCAAACCCAGTATCAGAAATAAAAATTGGCCATTACCTTTTAAAGTTACTGTGTAAGTTTCCCTATCATATTCTCCCTCAAGTGCTATCATATATACCTCTTCCTTCATTTTCCAAGAAAGTTTGACTAGTCTTATATTTCTTTTGTCTAAGTCCTTCCTCCCCTCTCATGCCAACCTAAAACAGGATTAAGATTTCTAGTGTCTATCCTGTATCTGATTGACATACATGAGAATATTCCCCAGTTGGTATTATAGCACAAAGTTAGTGAGGTGAAAGCACATTTTATGTTAGCACAGACTCAAAAATACTTGGAGCACTGGAATGCACATATGTTATCTTTGAATTGCTGCCAAATCATAAGGGAATGTAAAGAAATATGAAAACTCCCATATAGGAAGAGCCATTATCATTAAGATTTTACATTCTTTGGTGTCAGTGATTCATATTTTCTTTGAAACTATTTGACTATATTAATTACTACTCAGAGAGTCTAAATGCATTCTTTTCTAGGTCAATAGTAACTATTTTCAAGATATTTCTTGAGTGGGACATTTTACATAAAATAGTTCATATAAAGGACTCTGAAGAGTGCATAGCACAGAAGAAGTACTCTACAAATGTTACCTAACCATGGTGTGGTTAACGTAATGTTGTGGTTCTCCAGCGATATCGTATCATTCTAGTGAAAGAAATACAATGGTGGGAGATGCTGCTGTATAGTTTGGGGTATCTTATAACATTAATGGTAAAGCACTTATTTTGTTATTTTATTTTGCCAGTAGGTGGGAACTCATTGATTGCAAAATTTAATCTTTGTTCAACCTTTCTATCTTTCCATTTCCATTAAGGTAATCATTCCTTATTAGGTCATTCTTTCCATATTATTTAAAACATAAAAGGAGCTGATGGCAGATACTATTACTGCTAAGCATCATTTTTCTTCTTGAGCTCAGAGCTAGTTCTGCATCACTTTATGCAAGGCCATGTGACTAAATGGCCTATGAAATGTGTCAGTTTCATGTGGGGACAATGAAAAACTTGCGGACAAAGTTCTATAGTCTGTATTCCTTAAGCACTAATAATGGAACTTGTTTGTTGAGACGGTAAGGCAGGAGATTAGAACAGTTTAGGATGATATATTGATAAACAGAGGACAGCTGACCAGGATGGTGACTCTGACTTACAGTATAACTGGCATGATCCAGAAACAGATTATAGATACTAAGTCATTGCGATTTTGAGGTTGTCTGTTATTGAATCTGTCTTAACTACTAAAAGTACAAAAGACTACTTTATTTTTTATTCATAACTAATTCAGGCATTCTTGCCTTACAGAGAAAGAGCACATCACTCATTGTAAAGAACTAGCACTATGCTTATACAAAAGGATGAAGATTTGAGTGATGTTTATTGCTCTTGGAATTCACTTGCTCATGTTCAGAATTCGAATGGTAGTTTACAGATATTTAAGTACATATAATAAACTGTCCTCAACATTTTACCAATTTAACCTATGATACTAATTATCACATGCCAATTTCTTATAGAAATTAGTCAGCTATGATTATGCATAGATAAATCTATTAATCTCTAATCCTTTTGACATCACAGTGAAGTCATCTACAATAGATGATGATGATGATGATCTTGCCATTAGTCGTGAGACCAGGACCTCATTTTGTGTCTAATCAAAATTAAGCAATTTAGTTTGTGGATGAGAGATTGTTGTGGGAGGAAAACTTTTTATCCAGGACTGAATAAGCCAAACAAATGCTGATTGGATAGAGTTTGTGCTGTGCAGCTTAGACTGTTATGTTACAGTAATAAACACCTTCAAAACAAGTGGCTCACAGCAAGTTAATTATTCACTGGTGCCACTTACCCATTCTGAGTTGGCTCTGGCTCTGTTCTGAGTCATATTTATTCTAGGATCCAGGCTGAAGGCAGTTGCTACCTGGGTACTGCTGGTTGGGAAATAGAATATTAATATCATTTGACAACACTTCTTGTGGGTGTTACACATATCCTATTCAGACAAGTTCTGTCTCTAAAATTCATGTCCATGGAGCTGGAGTAGATAATTCTCCCACAAGAAAGAACAAAACATGTATTTTCAACAGTAATACAGTCTAGTTCAAGGTTAACATGAGCTTGTGAGACTAGAGGCAGCATTAGAAAGATAAGCCTTTTGGCATTTCCACGAACACATGGTCAATATCAGCAATGTTTATAACCGAAAGGACAATGGAGAAGTGATGATGAATATGAAAAGGAAGTCTGTTGGAGAACCTAATCTCTATCCCATACTGAAATAAAAGTGTAGGAAGCCTACATGAATAGGGCTGTGAAAAATAAGAAACCAGGTAAAAGCTGATAGGATTAAGACCAGAAACAGTGAGGTATATGTTTAGCTCAAAATTAGAACTTAAAATAAACAAATCTTTTTTATAATAAAAGATTTCAGCATACTAAAACACAGAATAAAAATGAACTCCTAGAGCCAGCTGGTGGTATGATGGTAAAAAGTTGGCTGGAGGCCACATGACCAACCGTGTGGTTTGAGACTCAGACCTGGCACCCTGAAAGACACATCTGACATGTGTGCATGCCTGCCCAAAATTCCAGAAGGAAAAATGTAAAAGAAAGGATTGCTATGTGACCATCCCACATAAGGATGAGTGCTTTCCCACTTTTCTTTCTCTCTCTCTTTCTCTCTCTCTCTCTCCAGCTAGTACATGCACCTTTTGGTAAAAATTTAAAAGGAAAAAGAAAGAAAATAAAAGAAGTAAATTTATAAAAAGAATAAAAATAAAATAAAATAAATGAACACTTACGTAGCCATCATCCATATTCAATAATTATTAGGATATGCACAACTTCATTTTATCTGTGTCATCCCATTTGCTAACCCTTGGGTTATTTTTTTTTTTCTTTATTTTGGAGAGGTTTTTGCTATAGGGCGCATGCACTTGCCAGCCAGACAGAGAGAAACAGAGAGACAGAAAGCGAGAAATCACCCCCCCCGGGGGGGGGGCATGGCCACGCTGCAATCCTTTCTCCTCCATTCTCCTCCTGGGATCTTGGGCATGCATGCACACGTGCCCAGCGTGAGTTTAAGCCACTGGGTCCGGGACGTGAACCACGGTCAACTATGTGGGAGTCCAGTGACATAGCCATTATGCTAACTGCTGGTCCCACCCCTGCGTTATTTTGAAGAAAGTTTCAAACAGTATTCTATTCATGTCATTTGATTAGTATTTAAGTTTAAAAATTTAAGTTCCTATAATTTAAGCATATAATATTGTCATAACCAAATTTAAGAAAAAAACATTGCTGAGAATTGTCAAATACTGAGAGTTAAGATTTTCTAATTATTTATGCTTTCATTTAATTGCCAAAGGCATGTGTGCTTGCCAAAGAGAGACAGAGACAGAGAGAAAAACACCTCCTCATAGAGTGTGGTAACACTGCAATTCCTTCCTCAGTTTTTCATCTTGTCAGGATTTGGGGCTTGTATGGACATGCCAACGTGTTTTTCAAGTCACCAGTTTGGGATTCAAAACTTGGCTAGCCAAATGGGATCTACATCCCTTTACCATTAGCTTACTGAATTGGTCTTAATTATCTTATTTTTCATTCTTTTACCTTCTTTACTCAAATCAAGGTCCTAGTCAGCTCTAATATCTGAGTAGTTTTCATACCTCTTAAGACTTTTTAAACCTGTCTTTTTTTTTCTGTATTTTTTTTTTTTTGAAAGGTTTTTGCTATAGGGCGCGTGTGCTCGCCAGACAGGCAGAGAGAGACAGAGAGACAGAAAGCAAGAAATCACCCCCCGGGGTGGATGACCACGCCACAATCCCTTCTCCTCCATTCCCCTCTCGGGATCTTGGGCACGCACGTACACACGCCCGGCATGAGTTTAAGCCACCGGGTCTGGGACTTGAACCGTGGTCGACTACGTGGGAGTCCAGCAACATAGCCATTACGCTAACTGCTGGTCCCTTCTGTAGTTATTTTTTGTTATTTTTTCTTTATAGTTTTGGTATTGCTGTTGTTATTGTTGAATAAACAAATTCAGAATGTTTAATTCCATCTGTACCAGTGATAAGGATACTAGCAGAAGACCCATACATAAGATAGTGGAAGCATCTAAATTGACCAAGGAGTTTAGGGAGACATATCTAGAAGAAGGGGAATGGTATCACTGCTTGGCATGGCCTCCATGTATGGTGTGCTAAAGAAATCTGTCTTGGGATTTTTCAGGCATTTCTGGGATAACAGAAAAGTTGTGATGTTCAAACCATTTTGTTGCTTTTATTTACAAAATCCTGAATAGAATATGTTGGATTACTCAACAATATTGTCGATGATATTGTAATAGAGTGCACTTTTTAAAAAGGCCACAATAATATGTTCTGTTTTACAATTCAATGAAAAGAATGATGGGAGTGACTTCTAATCTTCATCCCAGTACTGCTTCTACCTGGACTTTTTTCTCTTTAGACTTGCCGGGGTCCAGCCTCGGCGGGGGTGAGTTGACTCGACAGAGGCAGGGAAGGTGAAAGAAGACAAAGGCCTCGGTGCCTTTTCTTGCACGTCCAATACCAGACACCCCTCAAAGATCGCTCTCTGAGGAGTGACAACTGCTAGGAATCATCGTGCGTTTTTACTGAAAACGTGTTACATGTAAGTAAAGGGAGAGGGACTACGTGTTTCAATGATCAGCTCATAAAGTTTTAACAATAGAGAACATAGATTCTATTCAGGGTTGGATTAAGGGTGGGTCTAGTGCAGTTCCGCAATTGTAGGTGGGTCTCCATGGAATGCAGTTTTGGGAAAGCGGTTCCGGTAAGCAGAGATGATTATCAGCTGATGCGGCACAGCAGCCATCTTGTAATTACCGGGAATGGTGTTGAGAAAAGAAAATCTCAAGTATAGATATTAGTTCTTATGGATCTTAATAAAGAATGATACTTATACAGTTTTGTAGGGATCTAAAACTTAATTTGAGGAATCCTAATATATTTACCTATTTCACTTGGTGAGGGTGGGGGTGTCCTGGGCCAGTTTTGGCCTAATCCTATTTTAGGTAAAGAAAGGATTAAGTTTACCTTAAATGTATTTTGAAGGGCCTTCCAAAGGTCAAGATTATTTCTGCCTAGATAGAACTTCAGCCCACCCTCTATTGTGACCACT
>NW_006159882.1:1042827-1048020 GCF_000334495.1 Tupaia belangeri chinensis
CGGCAGGCACAGTGCCCAAAGCAAAAAAAAAAAAAAAAAAAAAAAAAAAAAAAAAAATCTCTCTCAAAACAAACAAAAAAGAAATCTGTCTACCCTGAAACCATCAAAATGAGAAAACCCCATAGAGAGAGATGTCCAAGTTGTCCTAGTTATTGCTCTTGGGTACTTAGGTCTTTCCAGTCCAGGTACTGACTTGCTAGCTTGTGAGCCTTCAGATGATTCCAGCACTCCTAGAATTAAGCAATCCACTCTGATACTAAGTGGAGCAAAGTAGATAGTCTCAACAAAACTCAAATTGTGATTTGTGAGCAAAACGAATATTGTGCTATATTAAACATCTACAATTATGGGTGGTTGTTAAATGGTAGTTGGGAAATGAAGAAATGGGTAACTGATTATGTGGTCATCCTATTTACATGTACGACAAATGAATTCAGTTCAGTTTATTTCAACAGACATTTACAGGTTTCTTACTGCATGCCAGGTATTATATTTCTGCCATCACATAACTTATAGTTAAAGAAAATTGCATATAAAGGGCATATTTTTAAGGTTCCATTAAATAAGTTGAGTCTTAATGAAAATGTTCACCATATATTATAAATTTATCACATTATCAAGTATTATAATAAATGCTATATGTAATTATTTCATCAATGAATCTTATAAAAAACCAATAAGAGCCTCACTTTACACTTAAACATGCTAAAATTCAAATAATCAAGTAAAGTGTCCAAGATGATCTGGTAAGTAAATTATAGGACTGGAGTTACTATTCAGATATGCCTGACTCCTTTTAATGTATATTTTTAGTTGTTTTTGTTTTTTTATAATAGTACCTTTCAAATATTTTTTAAAAACTTGTTTTGGGGGACCAGCACTTAGCATAATGGCTATGTCACTGGACTCCCACGTAGTGGACCGTGGTTCAAGTCCTGGACCCGGTGGCTTAAACTCACGGGGGGCATGTGTGTGTGTGCGTGCCCAAGATCCTGAGAGGAGAATGGAGGAGAAGGGATTGCAGCGTGGCCATCTCCCCTGGAGGGTGATTTCTCGCGTTCTGTCTCTCTGTCTCTCTCTGTCTGCCTGGCGAGCGCACGTGCCCTATAGCACAAAACAAAACAAAACAAAAAAGCAAAAACCTCTCCAAAAATAATAAAAAAAACTTGTTTTGGTTGAATGGCGGAAGATGTCCTAATTTCCAGGGAATTAATACTCGATACTATATTTTACTTAAGGCACATTATTCAGAATGGCTTGGTAGCTACAAAAATCATGATTATAGATAGTAATAGTTTAAGGAGATTTTGATTGAGATGTTTCCTGTTACTCTGAAACCCAATACTGGCCTACGAATGAAAATTAAAAGTAGGAGCATGACAGCAGTAACTCATACCCACCTACAGAGATTTAGGGAATGCACTCTTTGACTAGCTATAGCCCTGTTCCGTGGTCCCAGGTTTTGTGTGTGTTATATGGACTAGACTTCAGCCCCCACAAGCTTCTTTGGCCAGGTACCATTATACATAAATGTCTATGGAAAAATCAGTCACCTAAAGGAAGTTTCCAACAATTTGGTCAGAAAACTTGGTCATTTTCTATTCATGTTGTCCTGTTACTATTAGCCTTTGCCACCATACCACCTTCCTACCTAGTCTTTGTGACATGATTGGGGAGCAGGGAGAGAATTTCTGGAAGTGCATCAATTATGTGGCAAAATAGTTCTTTCCACACAAATGAAATTTAAAAGACAGTGGTCCTTTAAGAGAATCATGCATAGAGATTACAGGTGCTTCAAATTAGAGAAAATTGAAATTTTCTTTCCTGGCAGAAGCTTAATGCTGACTAAGATAAAAAAAATTATACTTTTTTCTGTTATGTCCATTTTAGCAGAGATTGTGACAGCAGTTTTGGAAAAGAGAGAGTTAAAATACATTACTTAAAAATACATTAGTTAATAATGAAAGGAGAATTTGAGTTCAGACTGGGTGCCTGCTCCTTCTCTGGATATTTCTGAAGGCAAAAATAAAGTAGCACGCTAGGAAAGAAGATGGGAGCAAATCGACCTCATCTGGCTTCTTACTTCATAGAGTGTGATGAGGAACTGATTAGATTTGCAGCCCTGTGAAGGAGATGAAGGACTGAGAGGGGAGGGGAGATGGACATTACGTAGAGCTGCTCGAGTGAAGTGAAGCCTTTCTGGAGAGAAAGTGTGAGGTGTGTTCTTCACACCTTGGGGCTGAAGGACCCCAGGGTTGCCTAAACCTGGTATCCTCTGTGTCAGGGAACATGGGGTAGGGCTGAACACCATTCACATTAAAATCTTCTATAAACGAAAGAAGGACACATACCTTAGAAACAGTCAGATGAACAGTGGGACACCTAATAATGACATGCAGCCTGCCTCTCTTCCTTGCCTCTAACAGCCAATGTACTAGTATAAAAAGAAGTAAGCATGATGGAAAAACTCAGTTAACTAGTCTTAATTCCTTCAAATTCTTTATGAGTAACTAGAAAGTTACTGTAATTACTTCTTCAAGTAACTATTACATAAAGGAAAAGAAGGACATCCTTGAATTAAATATAAACTGAAATTTTAAATTAGCTTAAAAAAGGTTTCAAAAAGTGAAGGTGATGAAAGTTATGGAATTCTCAAGATATCGCAAGATGAGTCTTGCCTCTCACCAGCATAATCAATTCTCCTCTTCTGGGGTCCCTTCTATAGTACATGCCAATATGAAAAATTTCAAATGGAAAACAAATGAACAAACAAAAAAACCCTCTCATAAGCCTTCCATTTCCCTGTCCAACTGTGCAGAAAATCTGCATTAAAACATGGGCTAAAATTTACTTCCTTACTATACATTCTCTTTCTAACATTCCCCTGCTGGGCTTTGGTTTCTATCACTCTACCAAGATTGCCTTTATCAGGGTCATAAGTGAGTCTATGTTTCAAATGAAGTTGTCACTCCTCTGTTATTTTCTTAACCTCTTACAAGTACTCAACATCACAAACCTTTTCTTCTATCTTGAAATACTTTTCTTTATTTGGCTACAGGACACTACAATATTTTATTTCCTACATCAGGCTATTTCCTCCCCAAGGCAGTGTTTGCTTCCTTATTTGCCTCCTCTGCTCCACCTCTAACATCAGAGAGCCCTTGGGGCGTGCTCTGTTCACTTTTATCTTGTCAATCTGTATACACTCCTTAGGTGAGCTCTTTCCGTCCAAGGTCTCCAGTGAATTTATCTCCAGGGCTAATTTGGCATTACTTTTGGCATGGCTCTAAGACTCTGTAAATAGAAACATGCCCAAAGCAAAACTTTAATTCCCCTCTTCCCAAAAAATATGGCCTTCCCCTATGTTTCCCTGTTTCTGTAAAAGGACCCACATCTACCTCACTGATCACCAGAAATTTTAGAATTATCCTTTATTACTCTCTACTTGCTCTTTTGCCATCTCTTCTATAAGTACGTTGTGAAAATTCTACTTCTCAAATATTCCAAATCCATTCAGTCGTTTTCATGTTCACTATCTCTTCTAAGGTTCAAGCCGACATCCTCTCTTACTTGGATTACTACAATGATCAATTAATAATCAGTCCTCTCACTTATAGCCTGATTTTTCAATTCTCCCCACTATAGAATGAGAATATTTAAAAATTTTAGACTGCATACATATTTCCAGATTTAAGACCTTCTAGGTACTTCTGATAATACTGTTTATTTCTGCCTTTTGACCTTTTCACTAACTCTTTCACTTGAAATTTCTTCCCATAGATTTTATCACAGCTAGCTCCTTTGTGTCATTCAGATCTTTGCATAAATATCACATCCTCAGAGATATCTTCTAAATCCTCAGTCTACATTTGCATTCACTATCACATTGCACTCTTAATTTTCTGCCAAATACTTAACAACTACCTGAAAATCTTCTTGATTATTTGTTAGTTTTCTTCAACCAGTGACATTCTCTACTTGTTTTTCCCCTATGTCTGAGAATTTATGTTTATTCCTGCCACATTGTAGGTATTAAAAACATATTTTTAAATAATCATAATAAAAAGTGACCAGGCCTTGTTAACAGATATATAAAAATTATAAAAATAATTAATAATTAATGAATCAGTACACTATCTGCATTAACAACCAACATTTAGGAAACCAAATTAACAATCTCAAAAACTGATGCTAGTGAATGAAAATCAGTCACTAAGGTCCATTTACTAATGTAGTTATGAAATGGCAAGAAGCTAGAGAAAATTCATCTAAACAAGAAACAACGGCCCATCAACTTGAAGACTAGCTGAAAAGTTATTATAGACAAAAGTTCCAAACTGAAGTAGTTTATCAGACATGAACCTGTTTTCTGAAGCATGTAGACAAATTTTCTTAGAAACACCCCTGAGTCACAAATAACAGTAAATAGAAAAGCAAAAAACTAACCACAAGATTAAATGCTGTCACTAAAAGTGAGTTCACAGTAACCCTGCTGTACTAGAGTGGCAACAGGAAGTGACATGGTGACATCACAAGCACATGATGTTGAGCTCAAGAAAAAAACAAACGAGTAGAAAATATCATATAAATAGCAAATCGATCACAACAGAAGAAAGTAATTGGCATGCTGGTATTCAGGGAAATTAGATTATGCATTTGGGCAAGTAATTATATGGGCTTAAATCTCCCTATCTAAGCAGGGGTAGCAAGTATTTAAACATTTTTAGTAGTGCATGATGGAAGCAGAGAAGAAACATCTTACTGGTTAATTTGGATTAATTGCTCAGTGTGTGTGGTGTCAGGTACTCAGTTTCAGCCAACTCTTGAAATTTGCAGATGTTCACATAAAATACTCAACTTGATAATTAAGAATTGGTTAAGAACTCAGCTTGTGAAAAATTTTTTGAGGTCTATTTATTCTCTTTAATCTAAACCTGTTGGATTAATGCATAATCAAGGGTAAGTTTTGCTTCAAGTCATGTGAACTCTGTACCATGCCGATAATGACTTATCCCTGATAGCTCTACTTAGAATCCACTGCTCTTGAAACAAAAAGGTCAATAGACGGGCCCAAGAAAATACAATAAAATATCGAAACTTATCAAACTTATAGTCCTCTATCATTTTTTAAAGAATTATTTTATTTAACTTTATTTATTTATTTACTGTTTTTTTTTTTTTTTAATTTGACCT
>NW_006159882.1:1048150-1062164 GCF_000334495.1 Tupaia belangeri chinensis
GTGCGTGCGTGCCCAAGATCCCGAGAGGAGAATGGAGGAGAAGGGATTGTGGTGTGACCATCCCCCCAGGGGAGTGATTTCTCACTTTCTGTCTCTCTGTCTCTCTCTGTCTTTCTGGCGAGCACATGTGCCCTATAGCAAAAACCTCTCCCAAAAAACAAAAGCATGTGCTAAATACTACAGTGTGGCAAGATGCTCAGTACCAGGTAAGAGCTAAGCTTCTCTGGATTTGGGGGACTTATAGCCCAGTTGGGGATGGTTGAGGAGACTCTTTCTTTCTATTTTTTTAAAGAATTATTTTAACTTTTTTTTTTTTTTTTAACTTGACCAGAGAGGGAGAGAGAAAGAGAGAGGAGAGAGAGAAAGTGAGAAAGCAAGCCTCCTGGTCCAGGACTTGAAGCATGGTCGACCATGTGGGAGTCCAGCACCCCTAGCTACATGCCACCTGCTGTCCCCAAGTCCTCTATCTTTAATATGAGTGAATAAAATGATTTCATGATCAAATTGTTCTTTACTGTGGGGCCCTGATTAGCATTGCACAAGGATGAACTACATAGAAGGTGTCTCTAGATGTGGGGAGCAGAGTTCAGAGATTCTGAAGAGAGAAAAGGTTCACACTTAATAATGGATGTATTTCTGAACACCTTCAGAATGTTTTGCTGCCTTGTGACTGTGGAGCACTGTGGGATTTTGCCATACTGTGCTTCCCTAGGGTCTTATCATAAGATAGTTACCTAATTAGCACACAGCACATTCTTGCCTATGTTCTATTTGCACTGCAGATGCTTTCCTTTCATACATCATTCACAACCTGCAGCAATTAGAAAGTGGTAAATGACCTTATGCAATAATTACACTAATAGATCTGTATTGTTTCATTTGGAAGAGTGTTTGGAGAAATGGGATGTCTGATGTACAAAGAACGGTTGTGATTTTACTCTTTTCTTTAAATCTGAGACATAAAACACAAAAAGATAACTTGGGGCCACACGAGTTGCATTATATACCCAGACTGAACAATCCTGAGATAGAGATTTCTTTTTAGAATGAATGCAAACTTCCTGCCCATATCTCAATGTTGTACTTTTTCTTGAACCAACAGTATTTAGGTTTATCCATCAGAACAAATACTTTAATAACTGAGTAGTATCCTTGATTGTTAAAAGTCAAGAAAAACAAAGAGGAAATTTGCTCCTAAATCTTTGCAAAAAAAATCTTGTATTAATCGCTGTAAAAATCGTGAAAAAAGATATAGGCCTAATCTCAAAGTGGCTGTGAGCCAAATCAGTAGTAATTGTCAAGGAAAATATACACTTATAAAATGCAAATGTTAATAAAGAAGAGAAAGAAACATAATAAATGGTCAGTGCTGATTTCTTCACTCCCCTTCCTTCTTTATGTGTAATAAGGCACCTTGGGAAGTTGCATTGAGATGATTCCTAGCAAGAATTTGTATAATATGAACACACTAATAAGATAACCTAATATTTTTTAACTAAGTGAATACTTGTAATGTTTTTGCTAATTTGAACTTTTTTCATTGACTTTTAACTTTAGCCCACAGAAATAAAGTCTATACACACTTTCTGGATTTCTTACACATGTATGTGAAAACTCACTGAGTTTTACTCTATACTCTTTAAAACAAAGCACTAAAGTGAACTAATTTAATATAATCATGTAGGGCAATTTTTATATTAAAGCCCCTTCATAAAATATAAATTATCTGCACTGGTTAAATTCATAAGATATTGGCTCAGTTTCCATTTTACTTGGAACTTAGCAGAAACTTATAGGTGAGTGAAGTATCAATATTTTTCTACAACTTAAATAATTGTCAAAGGGTGAAAATAATCATTAAAATGATAAATACAATGGAATGAAGAAACACTTTATAATTAGAAAATATGCATTCTATTAATATACACTGGATAGTTAATGTTGCAATGGGTTTAAGATGATGAAACAAGAAAGCTTACAAACTGTACTTATAGTCCTATTCTTGCTAAAGTTCCATCATGTCCATGATTTGTTCATTGGGCTTTTTGTTTACTGGCTTAAATCTCAAACTGGAAGTTACTTAACTGATAGGAGCAAGAATGTAAAATGGACCATAGACTTAAAATAGCTCTGTGGGTGGTAAAGAGTGAAAATGAGGAAGGAAAAATGAAATAAGGGAAGCAAGAGAAGAAAGAAGACAGAAAGAAGAGGAAAGAAGAAAGAGAGAAAAGAAAATAACTGAGGAAATGATGGAAGGAGAAAGGAAGAAAACAAAAGAAAAGAAACAAAGCGTGGTCTTTTTAATTATGGACATTAATTATAAGTGCACTCACATTTTCAAAATTATAAAAATGTAAAATCATAAATATGAGTGGAGTTTAAAAAGTCTGAGAAAAATAGAATTAAAGTACATGTTTACATTGGTGCAAAAAGTTTTAAGATCTATCCATAGTTTTTTCATAATAGACATTTTCCATGACCTTTTTGAAGACCCGTAGTACATGATTTAGCATGAAGAGGGTAAAACATCATTTCCCTTGCTGTGGCACACACAAACTTCCTGCTGGTACAAGCCTTGACTGGTGACTATGCTAATGGAAAGAACAGTCATTTAGTTTGAGCTTTGGTTTCTTCTCCTAAAGTTGGGGATAGCCAGTGGTGAGGTGATAGACCACAATTTTCTAACATTTTTATCTTCAGATAGATGGTCTTGTTCTATATTCACAAGAAGTCAATTTTCTTCTTTGGAGCAAAATCAGAAACTCTGATAGGAACTGATAGAACAACAACCAATCTCAAGGGCCAATAACCAAATATTTTACTGATATTAGCAAATGAAAAAGCTTAAGTGGCTCTCTATACAGCTTTTTGTTTTGCTTTTTCTCTTTCTCCCCCCCCCCCTCCCTTCTGTTCTGGCTTTGCTCAATGAGGTTTTCTGCTATACTGTTAGTATGGTCACCATTAAGGTCAGGTTTGTTTTCAGGCTCTCTGGTAACTTTCTTCTCCCTCACTGGTAGTGCTTCTCACATTTTCTTTGAGTCTCTCTCATTTTAGTCACCCAGTGCTCTGCTGACCCACACTCTTACAGGGAGGATTTAAACTTGGTTTCTTTTGCAATCTCAGGCTTTTTTATTTTTAAATTGTATGCTGTTATCCTAGCGTCATGGGACTCACTTCACCCCCAACTAGTTGCCATCTGATGAAATCAAGAATTGCATTATTTTATTCTCTTCTCATCCTCACTGTTGTTTTATTTATTTATTTTAAAACCACACATTGTTCTTTTCTGCTCAAAGCTTGGCATTCTGAAGTCTGAGTAATATCTCAAACAGGATGAAATGAGGTAGTGTGCCACACTGTGCCAGAATGAAATGCTTGTCCCTTCCAATCAGTGCAGCTAAATAAGACAGACTTTGTTGGATGTCTTATTATAAAGCATTCCGAAGTACACATTTTACATGTGGCTGAGTGAGTAAACAATGGGAGTACTGTACATTGCTAGACAGCATAGAGCTGAATAACATATTGAAATAACTTCAAGTACCACTATTCTTTTAGGGAACTAATGTGTGTTTCTCTTCGTTAGAGAAGCCTCCTTCATATGTCACATTTCGGGAAACTGAGAATCTTGATTTAGGCAATTTTTCCCACTTGATATTCTTCCCTCCTTTTGTTTGACAACCATACTAGAGTTAATCGGCTACAGTAACTCAAACAGACTTCTATTAGCCTTGCTAATCATGCAAATACCCTTTGTGAAAGTCACCCTGCATTTTTAATAGTAACACCCACGTGTACACACACACACACACATACACACACACACACACACACACTGGTACACTGGTGCTGATGGTACTGGTAGTGGGTGGTGGGAGGGGAGGGAGGTGGGGAAGAGTAGGGGAAAATGACCTTTGAAGAAAAAACAATAATAAAGGCAATTTTGGTAATCTAGCTCATTAAGTGTCCTGTGCAAGAGATAAGAAGCATGGAGATGTGTAGTGAGTGGTTCATACAGGAGCTTAGTGTCAGATGGCTACTTGAATGTCCTAACTGCCGTACACTAGCTTTGAGATCTGGAGCAACTTAATTCAACTTCTCTAAGCCTCAGAGTCATCTTCCTACAGTGGGATGATAATAATTACTCTTCAAGATTGAGAAATTTAAATGTTGTTTTATTTTATTGTAGTATTTGCACAAACCTGCAAACACTTAATACTGCTGCAGCGGCTACTGCTATTACTGGTAAATGAAACTTTATGCATCCATACAATAAAAACAAACAAGGACAGTCAATACTGCTTCAACCAAGTCCAATTATCAGGAAGACATTTCACTAAAATGATGATGTAGATAGAAATGCATTGCTACACAAATTTGTTTCTGTGCCTGGACTTCACCTTCTGAATTTAGATGACAAGTTTTTTGTTTGTTTTTAATTTTTTTAAAGGTTTTTGCTATAGGGCGCGTGCGCTCACCAGACAGAGAGACAGAGAGATAGAAAGCGAGAAATCACCGTCCTCCCCAGAGGGGATGGCCACGCCGCAATCCCTTCTCCTCCATTCTCCTCTCGGGATCTTGGGCATGTACGCGCAGGTGGCTGGTGTGAGTTTAAGCCACCGGGTCCAGGACGCCAACCGCGATCGACTACGTGGGAGTCAAGCGACATAGCCATTACACTAACTGCTGGTCCCCCTAGATGACAAATTTCAAAGGACAAATGGATCAGCATTACTTTGTTAGACTTGATGGACTTAAAGAATGAAGCTTGGGCATTGTCAGAAGGAAGAGCAACTCTTATACTTTAGAGTATATTACAAAACATCGATTTTGACAAAAATTTTGCCTTTGCTTTGTTTTTATTTCAGTCTTCTCACATGAGAAAATAAACCCACTTTTTGGCCTACGTTGAAATGTCATAAGTGGAATGGAACAACATAATGTTCCCCCCTGGGATTCAAGAGTTTATTTCTTCTGATACAACAATAAATTGACTGACAAAATAGAATTTCTTTTCAATACATATGCAACAAGTTAGGGTGCATGGTCAAGTTGAGCTTCAGTTTATATAAAAAGATTCTGGAACATTTTATTATAAAGTCATAGTTCTGGGAAGCTGCTTAAAGAAGTAACCATGAGGAGAAGATACAGTAACCTAGTAGAACTTAAAAAAGTAATTCTCCAGCTTTGGAATCATCTACCCACTAAGTTAAACAGCAGTACAAATTGGGTAAGTGTAAAATAATGCTAATTGAATTAATCTTTTTGACACGTTTGAATTTTATATGAATTGGCATAGCTTTGCTTTGTTTTCAGTGTAAATGAATTTTTGAATCTAAAGATCCATGTTCAGCATCACATGTGCGACACTTTTATGTCATCACAGGTTTGGAAAACCCCATAACCAGATCTGTCTCTTCAAAAAACAAAAGCCAACTTCATCGTTATAGACAAGACACAAACGTTAAGCCAGCTCATATTTTCCTATAGCTTCTCTTTCTAGTTAAGTCTGCAAACTAATTTGGATTAAACTAAAACAGACTTTTGCTCCAAGCATTTTGAAAGTTTAAAGAGTTTGGCTAATTTTGGTTGTCTTTTCAAAATATTTCTTATATGGCTTCATGTCTGTGTCCTGGAAGGGGACCAATATGTGCTTAAATCTTTCAAGAAGCTGCTCTTTTCTTCTGCCCAGGCTTCTGAAAAGCAGCAAATACAGAGAAGTTGTAAGGCTCTCTGTCTCCTTTCTAACATGAAATGCTGGATAAAGTTCATCGTCACTAGGATTCAGTCAATGGGGAGGAGGGAAGTGCAGAATATATACTTTAAATATTCCATCTTCCTTCCAATCTAAGAAACCTAGCAGGTAAAAAGAATAGACAAGTGTTTCAACTTCTTTTTTGTCTTTGTTCCTCCCTCTTTCCTACTCACTGTAACTTTATTTCTTGCCAGTTGAACCTGAAAGCATGCTATTTTAATTTTTAGTTTAGCTATCATTGATACATGGTACTATACAGTGATGCTGTTTAAATGAAGAAATCTACTCTTTTAAAAAATCTTTGCCACTGATGCCACATACAAATACCGTATGGACTAGCTCTCAGAGCCAAAGCAGGAAAAATCGCCAAAGGGTAAAAATAGTTCTTGATATGATGATATGCTGCTAAAAGCCACATGGTGTTTGGGTGCAGCATTTCACAGTCAAACAATCATAATTTCATGCCTAAAATGTGCATGTTATTTCAGGAAAATACAAAATCTGAGCATTGCACATTTGCTACAGAATGACCAGTGAGTGTTGCTATAATGATTTGTTTTTCTTTTACAAATGAATATTTCTTGCTGAGCCTTTTCATGCCATATTGCCTGGGGCAGCTATGGGAGTCAGGACAGGCTGAGGTTAGAGAAGGAGGGAATATTGAAGATACTGGTCTTTTATGCTAAATTCCTATAATACTACACACACCAGGTATGATATAAATAAGCCTCTTTTCTTTTCTTTTTCTCTGAAATGATAAATACTGTAGTCTTCATCTCAGAAGAACTGTACTTTGTGGGGCTTGGTGATAGGGAATAGCTTTTCAGGAGGGGCTACATTTTGTCCCTAACAGTTAGTAACTATTTATGGCATAGAACTTTACCCCATCAAAGCTGTGACATATCTGAAAAGGTTCAATTGGTTTGAGGATATAGTCATTGCAATGGAGATACAAGAATATAAGTGACAGTTTCTTTAAAATACTCATATTTTATTAAAGGTTCATATTGTCCCATGGTCAGGCTAAAAGGAAGAGAAGAATTATGAGATAAAAGAGGAATCAGTAGGTGACAAAAATCGGAATCAAAAGAGAAAAAGAATTAGAGTGTACTTTTTTTGGTCATTTTTTGGTAAGAAAAGTTGGCTTACTAAAAGAGAAGAAGGAAGCTCCCAATTCATTAAACAAAAGTTTAAGGTTGATGGCATCTAGCAAACTAGAAAAACATTTAAAGGCCTGGAGACAAAAATCAAATCAAAACAAAACAAAATAAAAACAGTTGAGAAGTCATGATACTCATGGGGATGGAACATTATATTAGTTCAAGGCCCAACCCATGGTAAATGGAAAAATATTTGATTCCTTATAATAATCATTTGCAGTATTATAAAGCTTACTCTGTGCCACTTTTTAAAAAATGAACTTATTTAATTCTTTATTTTAAAAAAACTTGATAGGAATTACTACTATGCTTATTTTACAGAGACTGAAGAAACTACACATTATAGTATTATAGGAAGACCTCTAGGACACTGACTGGTTGAAAAGCTGGATGACTAGGCAGAGTTTGGAGCTGAGACTGAAGATGCAGAGACATAACCTGTTGATATGAACTCAACATGGAGCTAGAAATAGTGAAGAAACAAAAATAGTCTTTTTGATAAGGCTATAAAAAGGAAATTCCAGTAAAAACTGTTCAATACAATTGAGTGTTGTCACTCTGTATACTTGTCATCTGCCTAAATTCCATAGTTAGTAACCCAGCAATAACATATTTTAGAACTGGAGAGGGGCTTAAAGGTCACTCGTACCAGTAGAATTCAAGTATTCTGTTAGAAACTTAGTTGAAGGACAATACCTGCATGTTGGACACATGCTGAGATGAAGAGAAGAGATCTGGAGAGATTAGCGCCAGACTTCACAGATGATTAATACTACATTAAGGGCTCTGACTCAGCTGTTCTGATTTCCACATCAAATGATGGAATGTATAGGGACCAGCAGTTAGCGTAATGGCTATGTCACTGGACTCCCATGTAGTTGAATGTGGTTCGAGTCCCAGATCAGTGGCTTAAACTCACACTGGGCACATGTACACGTGTGCCCAAGATCCTGAGAGGAGAACAGAGGAGAAGAGACTGCGGCGTGGCCATCCCCCTGGGGAATGATTTCTTGCTCTCTGTCTCTGTCTCTCTCTGTCTTTCTGGCGAGCTCACGCACCCTATAGCAAAAACCCCTCTAATAAAAGAAAAAAAGGATGATGGAATTTGTATATGGTGGAGTATAGGAAGCAGAAGACAATGTTTTTGAAACCATACTGCTAAAACGGATTGTGGCAATGTTTGTTAACTATTTATTATTCCTCAAATGTTGTTACAGTGCATAGAATAGATGTAATTCCAATCTTCAGGGACCCTATAGTAGCAAATAAACTGGGCAGTTGCAATATAGTTTAATAGAATAGAATAATCTCAGACCATGGAGAACAGGTGCCAACTCACAACTCAAAGACTTGGAGAAAGTTTCCTAAAAGGTCTCTGAATCATAGGTAAGAGTTCTTTAAATTAGAGGAAGAAAGATCCAGCAGACCTGAAGAGGTAGTGTTATGTAGATGAGCAACTCAAAAAGTGATTTGCATGAAGAGTCTAATGGGAAATTAAGTGAGGCTCAAATGGCAGAGCCTTCCTTGAGACATTTAAGAGTTTGAACTTGTCCCAGCTTTTGGTCTGGTGGTGATGTGAGCTGAACACACGTAGCTGACTGCATAGTTCAAGTCCCAGACCTAGCAGCTTAAAAAAAATACATTGAACATGTGTACATGCATATCCAGAATCCCAAAGGGAGGGAGAAGTGGAGAAGAAGAGATTGTGGTGTGACCCTCCCCAATGGGGAAGTTCTCTCTCTCTCTCACCCTCTTGAAAGCACATATGCCCACTGGAAAATAAAACAAAAAATTTTTTGAACTTTATCTCAAGGTTCCTGAAGAAGTTTTAACACAGTAAATTAGTATTCATTGAACCTAAATTGTAACAAATGTGCAATGTGAATAGACTCCTGACAAAGTAACCAGGGTAAGAGGAGTTTAGCAATAATTCATATAAGAAGGGGAGTGGACTATAGTTTTGAAAAGAAGAGAAATGGACAGATCTGTGATTTTTAAGGGACAGAATGCTGTCTCTTAATCTTTTAGATATTCACTGTTGTGTTAATTAAATATGGGTGGGGTAAAACTCAAAGAAAGTGCTAAGTTTTGTTGTTTGTCACTCTGTCTTTCTGGCAAGTGCATATGCCCTATAACAACAACAACAAAAAAAACCTCTCCAAAAAAATAAGTTCACTTGTTTATCAGTTGGAAGTTTGATGAAAATGATTTGTTTTTGAAAAGGTTTTTGCTATAGGGTGTGTGCACTCACCAGAAAGATAGAGACAGAGAAACAGAAAGCGAGAAATCACCCTTCAGGAGGGATGGCCATGCCACAATCCCTTCTCCTCCATTCTTCTCTCAGGATCTTGGGCATGCATGCACACACACCCGGCATGATTTTAGGCTACCAGGTCCAGGACTCGAACTGTTGTCAACTGCATGGGAGTCTACTGATACAGCCATTACACCAACTGCTGGTCCGAATGAAAATGATTTTTTTTTTTGAGAGATTTTTGCTGTAGGGTGCGTGCACTTGCCAGAGACAGACAGAGACAGAAAGCGAGAAATCACCCTTCAGGAGGGATGGCCATGCCACAATCCCTTCTCCTCCATTCTTCTCTCAGGATCTTGGGCATGCATGCACATGCACCCAGCATGAATCTAAGCCACCGGATCTGGGACTCGAACCGTGGTATGGTGAAGGCCCATATATTTTTGTAAGAAGAATAGTATTAATATCGTTTAGATATTTAGCTTAAATTCTCAAAAATATTTATTATATAACTACCAATTTAAAAATTTTATGTCTAAAGCCTACAGACTGATGGTAGTTTTGAATAGCAAACAGAAAATGTAGAAGCTTATAAACTAGCTTTTATATTCAGACCCTAAATTTATGTAACTCATTTAACTTTTATAGATTTCATTTTGATTCCTGTGATCCTTGACACAGCTATGTTGTTTATGATGAATAGATGAAAAGTTTTATACCTTCCTTTAATACATGAACTAATTCAGTTTGTAGTCAAATTTAACAAAATTGTGAATAAATAACAGGCATTATCTCAAGCACGTAACTAGGTAGTTACAGTGAAGTTCTCATCATTTCATGCCTACATGCTGCTGGAATTCTAATAGTTATTCTCTTTCTAATGAATTTGGCATCATGACAACAAATAAAAACAAGAGCTGAACCTAAATGAATAGCAATACCTTATTCCCCAAGTGATTTCTAGATAAGCTATTTCTCTCTTATATCTAGGGCTCTGTGATTTGTATTTCTTTTTGAAGACTACATTTAATTGGGACTTACTTGTTTTGAAACTTGGTCAAACTTCATGAAAACGTGGTCTAAGAAATCATTCTTAAAATTTAGATTTCACACATTTTTAAATCAGACTGGAGAGTGACAGGCAAACCACTTGCTGGGATAACCTCAACAGAGGAGGAAGAGCCTGAGGCCGAAGCAGCTGAGTGCCCCAGGCAATCTGTAACTATAGCAGTGTTTTCTGAATTTAGGCTGGGGGTGTACCTCAGATTTGCTTGTTGGAGGTTTTTTTCTGTTTTTTTTCTTTTTTTTTTTTTCCTGGTTTTGGATCAAGTTCGCAAAATCATTTTGCTATGACATTATAAAAAAACTTGTTAGGCAAGACTTCAGTTGTGAGGTGTATATTCTTTTCTCAGTATGTGCCTAAAACTCCCACTGACACTGATGGCAGTTATGCAGATGCATGCAGAATAGACCCCTTTTAACATTTAACATTAGATTTGGATCTCCCCAGAGAATGCTGGTTACTAGAGTGGCTGTGAATGATGCATTCTTATAGAATGTTTCAGTCATAAATCTACCCAGAATCAAATCTTTCCTAGAGTTCTTTTCCACTCTTCTGAAATCCTAGTGTATTACTAACGCACGGAGTCTATTTCAGATTGAGCCTAAATACACTTACCAAAATAAGATTCAAATCATTAAATGTGACTTTTATAATTGTTTTCCTCTGAAGATCCAGAGCCTAATCTGGCTCTGGTTAATCTTTTTAATTTGACTTATAATACAGTGTCAGTTTATTTAGTTGGAATTAGTTTTCTATTTCTCTCCTTTTTGTAAGCGCTGCCTGTTTACTTAACAATATTTGGCTTTGCCTAATGATATGTACAGAAGACAGTGCTAAGTGGAACATCAGCTGTTTACATCAGCTCTAACAATTAATGCATGTTAATTTTTAATTACACTGATTGTACTAGAGGCAGAATGTATGTTTCTTCACAGAACAGATGTACTAGTCAGCTTGGCTGGTGAACATGCATATCGATCAGATGTTGATGCTGCCAGCAATTCAGCAAAGTCTGCTAAGAGTGTCGGCTTCTAATGTACTTACAAGTTTACGGCTCAGAGTCCTGGTGGAGGCAATACTATATCCTCTAATGTTTACAGATAATCACAATATGTCTGTTTTTGTGGTTAGCATTCTACAACGTATGATTAGAAGATGGAATAGGTATAAGAGGATCCAAAGGTGTCTTTGAACGTGGACTGCTTTCTCCATTTTTTTTTTTTTGTTTTTGTTGTTGTTTGTTTGTTAATTTGCTAAAGGGTGTAGGCACTCACAGGAAAGAGAGAGAGCAGGTCACAGAAATGCGTTGTTGCCTGTTGATAATACCGTGTATAGTATTCTCAACTGGTCTGGTCTGAGATGTATTTCATGTTGGGTGAATTCTCTTTACAAGCCAAATAATGTATAGTGATTGAATATTTTAATAATAATAATAATATGGAATTTAAAAAAAGAAATCTTTTGGATCCTTTTTACTTATAGAAAGGAAAGTGAGAAAGCATCCTATATGAGGGATGGTCATGCCACAATCCCTTCTCTTCCATTTCTCCCTTCTCTTGGGACTTGTGGGCGCACATACACACACGTTTTTCAAGCTACTGGGTCTGGGACTCAAATTACGCAGCCCCCCATGTGCGATACGACCACTTTAGCCGCACACCACTGGCTGATCCTCTCCATTCTTATTTGTGACAGTTTATTCCAAGATTTTATTTTGCCATTAGGAGACTTTTTAAATTAAATTAATTTTTAAAAAATGAACCTATGGTTCTCATGTTAATGCTAGGTCCCTGACACACATGACCACTATGATCCCAAGGAAAAACATAAAAGATACTGTAGCTATTTGCAAAGAAATTCTCTCTATAGAGCATTATCAATAATATTAGATAGGAAAATCCTAGAAAATGCCAAGCAGCAAAATAACAGACAGCTGATAGACTCTTAGTCAACGAAAATCAGTCAAGAGACATTTATTGAATGTTTCAGTATGTTGACCATTTCACTAACCACTATGGGTTATCTCTCTCTGAGGTAAGAATGAAATACCAAAGTTCTTTGGTCTTAGGGCATAAATGCTTTTACTTATAACTCATATGAGAAATAACGCTCCCATGTACAAAACATTAAGAAATCATGTTATTGTTCATAATATGTAAATGATAAAGTGAAGTTGAGAATGTTACAGTCAGAATGTTGGAAATGCTTTAAGATAAAGTTGAACTACAGTTAAATTAGAGTTGTTTACCCAGAGTATGGTTGAAAGTAATGTATAGGTATTAAGCAGCAGTTTGTTAATTATCTCTGCCAAGATTTTCTACATTATTCTGTAGAAAAGAATATCAAACTAAAACACGTATTTCCTTTCAGCATATATCCAACTATTGTCTTCTAATCCTTTATTAAAAAATCTTTTGGAGGGGAAGAGTAGAGGGAAGGAAATCAAGGAGAAAAAATAGAGATGCAAGACATTTGTGGGACACAGAAATTGTTACCTGTTGATAATACTGTGTATAGTATTCTCAACTGGTCTGGTCTGAGATGTATTTCATGTTGGGTAAATTCTCTTTACAAGCCAAATAATGTATAGTGATTGAATATTTGATTAATAATAATAATAAAATGGAATTAAAAAAATAAATCTTTTGAATCCTTTTTACTTATAGATAGACAATGACTTACTCCTTATGAGTAGAACATTATTAATCATTGTGACCCACTGATTGGACTTTGGGGTCCAGATGTGTATATGTGTGTATGTGTAAATTAAAAAAAATTGATTCTAATTTTATATGGAAATACAGGGATCAAAAACAGTCACTGCAGTCTTAAATAAAAAGATGTTTAAGAGACCTACATAACTAGATTTCAAGATGTTTTGTAACACTTCAATAATTATTATAGTGTGGTGTTAGTACAGTTATAGATAAATACAGCAAATAATCTAAGTAAGGAACTCAGAGGTAGACCTGCTGATGCCATAACAATTCAGTGGAGAGAAGATAATCCTCCTAATAAATGGTACAAGGCCAATTGTATATTCATATGAATAAACATAGACTTACAAATCTATCTCATACTATATAAAATAATAATATAGTTTAGAGCTGTAAGTATGAAACATGAAATTCAAAACTATTTTTTCTATCAAAATGTAAGATAAGACATTTATGGCCTTTGCAGAAGCAAAGATTCCTTAGGAAGTACACCAAAAAATTTGCCATAAAGGGAATTTTTTCCCCCAGAGGGCAAGTGAACTCACTAGAGAAAGACAGTGAGATGGAAACTGAGTAATCAGCCCCCAAAGGGGATGACCAAACCACAATCCCTTTACTCCATTCTCCCCCCCTGGACTTTGGGCACACATGCACATGTATGATTTTCAAACCACTAGGTCTGAGACTCAAAACATAGTTGTCCATGTAAGAGATCAGCACTTTAACTGTCACACCACCCTGCTGGCCCCAGTAAACATTTTGTAAAAGTGAACCCATGGTTCTTTTTTTTTTTTTTTTAATTTTTTATTATCATCATAATCTTCTTTATATTACATTATTACATTGGATTACATATAACTTTACAGTGTATTACATTGCTTTTTCAAAAGGGAATGCCATGCATGTCAGTCAGTACAAAGACATTAATCTCCCTGCTTCAACATTCGATATCTTTTCTATGTTTTCCCCAATCATCATTATTATTATAATTATTTTTTAAAACAGTCAATTGCTATTTCTCATTTTGCTTGTAAAAATACTTTGCCCATCATGAAATACTTCTCA
>NW_006159882.1:1062342-1078465 GCF_000334495.1 Tupaia belangeri chinensis
CATAGAGTGCGGATAGTCGGTATATATTGAGTGGATACATACAATATCTTTCTTTCATAGCCTGGCTTACTTCACTCAGCAATAGGTCCTCCATATCTGACCACTTTCTATCAAATTCCAGGGTCTTGTTATTTTTTATGGCTGAGTAGTATTCCATAGAGTATATATACCACACTTTTCCAATCCATTCATCAGTTTGTGGACATTTAGGTTGGTTCCATGTCTTGGCAATTGTGAATAATGCTGCAATAAACATGGATGTGCAAGCACTTTTCTGACTGAGCGTTCTCCTGTCTTTTGGGTAAATACCCAGAAGTGGGATTGCTGGATCAAATGGTAGTTCTATTTGTAGATCTTTGAGGAACCTCCATATTGTTCTCCACAGTGGTTGAACTAGTTTACATTCCCACCAACAGTGTAGGAGGGTTCCCTTTTCACCACATCCCCGCCAACACTTATCACTTTTTATATTCTTAATCTTTGCCATTCTGACAGGGGTTAGGTGGTATCTCATTGTGGTTTTTATCTGCATCTCCCTTATGATGAGGGATGTTGAGCATTTCCTCATATGCTTTTTGGCTGTTCGTATGTCTTCCTTAGAGAGACTTTTGTTCAGCTCACTTTCCCATCTTTTAATCGGGTTAATCATTTTTTTTCGCATAAGGCACTTGAGTTCCCTATGTATTCTCGTTATCAGTCCCTTGTCTGAGGCATATTTAACAAAAATATTTTCCCATTCTGAGGGTTGTCGGTTCACACTTGTTACTGTGTCCTTTGCTGTGCAGAAACTTCTTAGTCTAATATAGTCCCACTTGTCTATTTTAGGGATTATTGCCTGTGCTTTGGGAGTCTTATTTAAGAAGTCTTTGCCTACTCCAATGTCTCCCAGAGTTTCCCCAGCATTTTCCACAAGTAGTTTTATTGTCTGAGGTCTTAGGTTCAGATCTTTGATCCATTTTGAGTTGACTGTTGTTAATGGTGAAAGATGGGGGTTCAGTTTCATCTTTCTGCAGGTGGATACCCAGTTTTTCCAGCACCATTTACTAAAGAGGTTTTCCTTTTCCCAATGGATTGACTGATATCCTTTGTCAAAGATCAGTTGGCTATAAGCTTTGGGAGTTATTTCTGGGGTCTCTATTCTCTTCCATTGGTCCACATGTCTGTTTTTATGCCAATACCATGCTGTTTTGATGACCACAGCTTTATAGTATATCTTGGGATCAGGGAGTGATATGCCTCCTACTCCATTCTTCTTACGCAGGATTGCTTTTGCAATACGAGGTCTTTTATGGTTCCAGACAAATTCTATAATTGTCTTTTCTAGATCTCTGAAGAATATCTCTGGTATTTTGATTGGAATTGCATTAAACATGTAGATTAATTTGGGTAGAATTGCCATTTTGATTATGTTAATTCTACCAATCCAGGAGCATGGGATGTCCTTCCACTTTTTTATGTCACTTTCAATGTCTTTTTTAAGATTCTCGTAGTTTTCTTTATAAAGGTCTTTGACTTTCTTAGTTAGGTTTATCCCTAGATATCTTATACATCTTGTGGCTACGGTGAAAGGGATTCCTTTCTTCAGCTCTGCTTCATTCAACTTGTTGTTCATAAATAGAAATGCTATAGATTTTTGGATATTGATTTTGTATCCTGCCACCTTACTGTATTCACTTATTACTTCAAGCAGTTTTTTCATGGATACCTTTGGGTCTTCTAAGTATACCATCATGTCATCTGCAAATAAAGATATTTTCAACTCTTCTTTGCCTATTCGAATGCCTTTAATACTGTTCTCTTCTCTGATTGCAATAGCTAAGACTTCCAGTACTATATTAAAGAGCAGTGGAGAAAGTGGGCAGCCTTGCCTAGTACCTGTTTTCAGAGGAAAAGCTTTCAGCTTTTCCCCATTCAGTATAATATTAGCTGTAGGTTTTTCATAGATTGCTTTTATTGTGTTCAGAAATGACCCTTCTATACCAATCTTACTGAGAGTCTTAATCATAAAAGGATGTTGTATTTTATCAAACGCTTTCTCCGCATCAATTGAGATGATCATATGGTTTTTATCTTTCTTTCTGTTAATGTGGTGTATTACATTTATGGTCTTGCGTATATTGAACCACCCTTGCATCCCTGGTATAAAGCCTACCTGGTCGTGATGAATGATCTTTGTTATATGTTGTTGGATACGATTTGCGAGTATCTTGTTGAGAATTTTCGCATCTATATTCATCAATGATATTGGTCTGTAGTTTTCCTTTTTTGTCATATCCTTATCTGTTTTGGGGATGAGGATGATGGAGGCTTCATAAAATGAATTTGGAAGGTTTCCTTCCTTTTGAATCTTTAGAAATAATTTTAGTAAGATAGGGGTTAATTCTTCCTTGAAAGTTTTGTAGAATTCACAAGTGAAGCCATCTGGGCCTGGGCTTTTCTTTGTTGGGAGATTATTAATTACTGATTCAATCTCCTGGCTTGTTATAGGTCTATTCAGATTCTCTATGTCTTCCTGATCCAATCTTGGTAGTTTATATGCATCCAGGAATTTGTCCATCTCCTCCAGGTTATCTTGTTTGTTGGCGTAAAGTCGCTCATAGTATCCTCTAATGATATTATGTATTTCTGCTATGTCCGTGGTAATATTGCCTGTTTCATCACATATTTGATTAATCTGGTTTCTTTCTTTCTTCTTCTTGATCAGTCTAGCCAATGGAGTATCAATCTTGTTGATCTTTTCAAAGAACCAGCTTTTGCTTTCATTTATTTTCTGTATGGTTCGTTTATTTTCTATTTCATTTATTTCTGCTCGAACCTTTATTATTTCTTTTCGCCTGGCATTTTGGGGGTTCGTTTGTTGTTGTTTTTCCAGTTCTCTGAGGCATGATGATAAGTTATCTACTTGCCATCTTTCCATCCTTTTCTTATGTGCACTAATTGCTATGAATTTCCCTCTTATGACTGCTTTTGCTGTGTCCCATAGGTTCTGGACACTTGTGTCCTCATTATCATTTGTTTCCATAAATTTGTTTATTTCAGCCTTAATTTCTTCAGTAGTGAAGAAGTCATTCAGAAGTAGGTTGTTCAGTTTCCATGTGTTCGTGTGTTTTCGGGGTTGTTTCTTGAAATTAATCTTGAGTTTAATTCCATCATGGTCAGAGAAGATGCTGGGTACAGTTTCTATGCCTTTGAATCTGTAAAGGCTTGATTTGTGTCCTAATATATGATCTATCTTTGAAAAGGTTCCATGTCGGGGTGAGAAAAATGTATATGTTGTGGATGTAGGGTGGAAAGTTCTATAGATATCTGTCAAGCCCATTCCATTTATAGTATCATTTAAGTCCTGTATCTCTCTATTTATTTTCTGTCTAGAAGATCTGTCTATAGGAGATAACGGGGTGTTGAGATCTCCAACAATTATAGTATTTTTCCCTATGTCTCCTTTTAGCTCCAGCAGTCTTTCCTTCACATATTTAGGCGCACCTGAGTTGGGTGCGTAGATATTTATAAGGGTTATATCTTCTTGCTGGATTACCCCATCTACTATTATATAATGCCCTTCTTTGTCTCTTCTTACAGTCTTTGTTTTAAAATCTATTTTGTCTGAGATCAATATCGCTACTCCAGCCTTTTTCTGATTTCCATTTGCATGGAATATCTTTTTCCAGCCCTTGACTTTTAGTCTATGTATATCTTTATCCATAAAGTGAGTTTCTTGTAGGCAACAGATAGAGGGTTTCTGTTTTCTTATCCATTCAGCTAGTCTATGTCTCTTAACTGGGGAATTTAATCCATTGACATTCAATGTAATTATCGATATTTCCATACCTGATCCTATCATTAAGTGAGCCATTTTCTTAGTTGTTTTTTGTTCTCGTATAACTGTCTCTGATTTTTTAGTTTTCCTGGTATAGTACTCCCTTCAAAACCTCTTGAAGAGCTGGTCTGGTGTTGGTAAATTCCTTCAAATTTTGTTTATTTGAGAATGTTTTTATCTTTTTTTCCCATATAAAAGATAATTTTGCCGGGTATAGTATTCTTGGTTGAAATTGTTTTTCACTCAACACTTTGACTATGCTTCCCCATTCTTTCCTTTCCTGCATTGTTTCTGCTGAGAGATCCGATGTTAGCCTGATGGGGTGACCTTTGTAAGTAACCTGGCGTTTCCCTCTTGCCAACTTTAGTATCTTGTCTTTATCTGTTGTTTTTGCCAGTCTGGCTATGATGTGCCTTGGAGATGATCTTCTTGGGTTGATTCTACTTGGGGTCCTCTGTATTTCTTGGGTCTGGATATTTGAATGCCTTTCTAGATTTGGAAAGTTTTCTTCCAGGATCTCATGGAATAAATTTTCCAGGCCCTTATTATTTTCTTCCTCCTCCGGAATACCAATTATCCGAATGTTGGGGCGCTTGATGGTGTCCAGTATTCCTCGTATATTATCCTCATTTTTCATGGTTGTTTTCTCAATCTTCTTGATACTTTTATCTAGGTCAGATGTTTTGTCTTCTACGTTAGAGATTCGGTCTTCTGCCTGGTCTAACCTAGGTAATCTATATGTTTCTTCCTAACTTATTTAAGGTATCTCTGATTCTTAAAAGTTGTACAGGCTTAGAAAATTGATGATTTATCTTATGGTTGGCCTACCTGTTGCTCACAATTACCATTAACTGTTGCCACTAGCTCTGGATGGCCCAAAGTCCTCGCTGTTTCTAAGGAGTGGTAAGCCTTCAACTGACCTAATAAGCAACACCCCAAGAGCAACGAAAAACAAAATGGAAAACGGAAATTGTTGCGCGCGGCGCGCTACTCAAATCACCAAAATTCAAACAGTCCAAAGGCTAGTGGAAAAGGATCAGACAATGAGTGACAGTACTAGGTTGGTCGGGTCTGCAGCCTCAGTCTGCCTGGTGTCCGGAACTGCTGGCGGGCTCAATCCAGATTGCGGGTGGGGTGGGGTGGGGTGGGGGTTCGCCTTAAAGTCCCAGGCAACCAACCTGGGGTCCAAGGAGGAAGAACAGTGAGGATGTGAGGAGGTTCGGAAGGTTCAGGCCTGCAGCCTCAGTCCTCCTGGTGTCCGGAACTGCTGGCCGGCTCGATCCGGATTGCGGGTGGAGTCGGGTGGGGGTTTGCCATATAGTCCCAGGCAACCAACCTGGGGTCCAAGGAGGAAGAACAGTGAGGATGTGAGGAGGTTCGGAAGGGTCAGGCCTGCAGCCTCAGTCCTCCTGGTGTCCTGACTGCTGGCCGGCTCCAACCCATGGTTCTTGTGTTGCCATACTTCTATTCACCAAAATAATTTTGCTCATCAGTGATATTATTGGAAGAGTGAAGAGGCAGACCACAGATTAGAAGATAGTATTTGCCGTGAAAATATCTGACATAATATATAAAAAGTGTCTAAAAATGAATAAAAAGAGACAGCCAGTGGGCTGACTTTCTAAAGCAGTGGGTAGGTGCTCCACAGAGAAAGTTGGATGGCAAATACTCCCCAGGTCCCCATTGGCTTGGAAACCAGGTGTGTGAGGAGCACATACTTACCTATGATCCTGATGGAATAGAGAACTGGAGGAAAAGGATGGTGAAACAACAGCCAAACTAGTTCCCCCCCCCCCTTTTAAATGGGCCAAACATACCAGCACCTAGCAAAAACTGTTATTTGGCCATGATATAAAAAAATCTATAATGTGATTAGGTATCACAGAGATGCCAATTATAACCAAAATGAGATACCACTAAAATATTCCTAGAAGACTAAAATTTAAAGAACCAAACAATACCCAAGGTTGGTCAGGCTATGGAACAACTAAAACTAATTTGTCCTGGAGGGAGTGCAGAAGTGCAAATATGCATATATTGGGATTATATAGTTGACAAATGATGAATGTTATCAAGTCTAAATATATATATATATACACACACACATTGTGACCTACACATTCCATGCCTAGGAATATTATAAGAACAAATTATTATTTACATCTACCAACAATGCATAATTGCTATAGCAGATTTATTTATAATATACTCAAACTGAAAATGACTAAATAACATTTAAAAATAATGGCTAATCATGGTATATTTATATCACAGAATATTATATAGGAAAGAAAGAGATATAAAGTATTGCTACTTATAATAGCATAATTGTATCTCAGAACACGATAGTGAATGAAAGAAGATATAACTAGAATACACCCACTTGATTCATTTTATATGCACCTAAAAAAATCAAGCAAAATGGGTTTTACTTCTGGAATGACCTTGTGAAGAATCTGAAGGACCTTCCCTCCTTTAAAACAGGTAAAAATTTTAAATTAAAACAAACATTTGGCCCAGCCTGTGATGTGATGGATAAGGTGGCCATATGTATGGCTTGAGTCCTGGAGTTGGCAACCTGACAAATACATCTGGCATATATAGGTATGTGCCCAAAATCCCTACAGAAGGGAGAGATAGAAGAGAAGAAATTGAGGCAAAACTATGTTACATGGGGAGGAGCCTTCTCCTTTTCCCACTCTCTCTCACTCTGGCTCTCTTTGCTGAGTGCATATATCCTCTGGAAACTTTAAAAGATAAGAGAATATCTCTCTCAAAAAAAAAAAAAAAAGAAAAGAAAGAAAAAGTAAAAGAAAAAGTCAAGCATTCAAAGTTTTCAGGAAATTGTAGGCAGCAAATGAACAAACATTTATTCAAGAAAATACATTATTTTTTGAGAGATTTTTGCAATAGTCTGCATGTGCTCACCAGAGAGACAAACAAAGACAGAGAGAGAGAGAGAGAAACAGAAAGTGAGAAATCACCCACTGAAGAGATAGCCACACTGCCATTCCTTCTTCTCCATTCTCCTCTTGAGATCTTGAACAAACATGCACCCGTGCCTGTGTGAGTTTTAAGTCACTGGGTCTGGGACTTGAACTGTAGTCAACTATGTAAGAGTCCAGTGATGTAACCATTATGCCATCTGCTGGTCTCAAGAAAATCTATTCTTCAAGTGAGTAGGCACCATTCTTTGAGCACTCTTCCCCTTTCCCTCATGGTCTTGTCTTCCTTGAGATGTAGCTACAAGCCACAGCAGGGGCTTGTAAACATCTTGTGACCATTATATTCACTTCATGGAACTGGCCTATTCCAGAGGTATATGCACCCCTCCCACACTAAAATTACAAGGTTAGGTGCACTAACTCTAAACATACTATGTTTATTCTGTTTATAAATAAGCTAACCATTTATTATAACTTTCAGACAATTTATGTACACACTAGACCCCTGTCTTGGTGACAAGGAATCTGCATTGATCTTAAATTGATCTATGAATACTTTGTCCTTAAAATACATAAATCAAGGTTGTCTTCCAGATGGTACAAATTATTCTCTGCCCAGTCATCAACAGATGAGCATCCTGTCTTGTTTATGTAAGTAATCACATGTTTGCCTCTTGCACCTCAAGGTGCATTTTTTGGCATTGGTAAATTTCATGGGCAAGCCCTTGCATATTTGATTTGGGTGCCCCAGGTTGTTTAGTAGGAACTGCAAGAATCTGTGGTACTGAGCCAAGACCCATGACCTCTATCCTTCCCCTCAACCCCAGCTCAGCTAGATGGAAATTCTACTTCAGGCTTAACCAAGAACAGTGGCCTCTTTTCGCATTGGCTGCCGTTGGAAAGCTCTCTTGCCTGGATGAGAACACTTCTCATCTTGATTCTAGCCCATGTTATTGAGGCTAAATTATAGAAGAATGTGTATGAGAGGTGGGGGATTATTTTTTCTGTCCAGTCTCTGTTTCTGGGCCAGAGGTCTACTTTGGGAGTAGTTTATGAGAATACCAGAGTCTCCAATTGCCCTTTCCCTGGTTCATGGCATGAGGAATTCATGCCAAGAATAATGAAGATAAGTCAAGGATTACTTAGAGCTGCTGCCTCCTTCCATCCTGAGTGCTCTGGTTCATTTGGAAAGAAGCTGATCATTATTTTTGCTTCTAGCACCAAACACCTTGCTTGATATTTTGACTGGGATGACAAGTCCTAGAACTGAGAACTCCAAATTTCTCTTCAGAGAAAACCAACTTTATTTGCAATGGAATTTAAAGAGGATAGAGTGTAAAAGTACTCTAAAAAATAGTATAAGTTTAGGTAAAAATAATATGCAAGAGATTAGTAGAGTCACAGAAATTAAAGGCTAATCTTTTGAGCAGCTAGTTTGCTGGAAAGAAATGAACAAAAAAATAGCTGGAAGAGTCCTCCTGGGGTCAGAACAAATCTTAAACAGTGCCCTTTGGAACTATACCTTCAAGAAGGCCAAATTTGACTGGATTAATTTGTGAAGCAATTTGTGCCCTGGGACACTGCTGAAAACAATAGAGCAATGAGTCAACCGAGTGGAGTTTAATATCTGAATGTGGCAAGGAAAGAGACAGAGAGTGCTGTCAAAGCTACAGTCATCCCAGAGTGACTATAGGCATTCTAACCCTGTAGGCATTCTAAGGACTGTACTCCTTGAAGAGCAACATATCATAGATTGCACAAAAATACCCAGTCAGTAATATAACAAGTAAAGAAGCACATATCAATAGTCAGCCCTTGATGGAAAGGAAAAATTTTGACACTATATTATCTAAAATGTCCAGTTTCCAGAAAAAATGAAAAGCCAAAAGAAGGAATATGAAAGAATACTGAATAAAAACTGCCTGAGGAACAACAGAAATTGGATGTAATAAACAAATACCTTAAAGTAGTCTTTATGAATCTGTCCAAAGAACTAAAGGAAATCATTATTTTATGTATTTATTTATTTTAGAGATTCTTGCTATAGGGCATGTGCACTTGCCAGAGAGATACAAAAAAAACAAGAAGTGAGAAATTAGCCCCCTGAGAGATGACCTCACAGCAATCCTTTCTCCTCTATTCTCCTCTTGGAATTTTTGGGCATGTTAAGCTACCATGTTTGAGACTCAAATCTCAGTCAACCATCTGAGAGTCCAGCGCCTTAACCACTACACCACCTGCTGACCCCAAAGAAACCATTATTAAAAAACTAAAAGAAAAAAATAAAACAATAAATAAAAAATAAAGAAAGTCATGATAAAATATCACACTACATAGACGGAAAATAAATAAAAAGAAATGATTTAACGAATGAAAATCCTCAGGACCAGCAGTTAGTGTAATGGCTATGTCACTGAACTCCCATGTAGTCAACTGTGGTTCGAGTCCCAGACCCAGTGGCTTAAACTCAGGCTGGGCGCATGTGCGTGCGTGCCCAAGATCCTGAAAGGAGAATGGAGGAGAAGGGATTGTGGCATGGCCATCCTTCTTGGAGGGTGATTTCTTGCTTTCTATCTCTCTGTCTCTCTGTCTTTCTGGCGAGTGCATGCACCCTACAGCATAAACTTCTCAAAAAAAATTTAAATAAATAAAGGATGAAAAGTCTGTAATTAAAAAGAATAACTGAAATGAAATATTCACTAGAGGGACTCAATAGTAGGTTGGAACCAACAGACAAAAATCTTAGAAAACTGAAAATAAATTGATTATGTGATCTGAAGAACACATACAAAATTAATAATAAAGTGAACAGAATTTCAGAAAAAATATGTATATATGCTTATCAACTTATGACAAGGTTGCATCCTAATAATTGTATTATAAGTTGAAAATATTACAGGTTGAAAAAGTATCTAATACACCTAACCTACCAAGCAATATAGCTTAGCTTAGCTGACCTTAAACATGCTCAGAGCCCTTATATTAGCCTACGTTTAGTCAAAATTATCTAACACAAAGCCTATTTCATAGAAAGTATTGAATAACCCATGTAATTTATTAAATACTGTGCTGAAAGTGAAAAACAGAGTGACTTGCCACCATGCCCAGTATCATAGGAGAGTATTGTATCATATATTGCTAGCCCTGTACACTTTAATGCATAGTGCTTTTACACCACTGTAAAGGTGAACCATTGTACATTGGGAGCCAACTATACGATATACACATATACAGTACTATAGGTACACATTTTCTCACCTTTCTTTTTTTAGCTTTCTTATGATACAGAAAATATGATATAAAAATAGCAATTTTAATTATGTTCTGTTGAGGTTGTAGCAATAATAGATGCAATATGTTTAAGAGTAATACCACAAATAAAGGGAAAGAAAATAGAGCTACATCAAAGTAATGTTTCCTTATTTCACCAGAATTAAGTTTCCATAAATATGAATATATTTCTTATAAATAATAATGTATATGGTAAGTACAAAAGGAACTACTAATATAATTACTTAAAAAAAGAGTTCAGCAAATTAATAAAATTAAAATAATTCATTAGAGAATATTTAAATAATGCAAAAGGAAGCAATAGGGGAGGAAAAGAAGGGTAAAATGGACATGTAAGATATAGTACACAGAAGTAAAATAGTATATTTAGATAAAATTATGTCAATAATATAATTAAATGTCAGTGAATTAAATATTCCAATAAAAAAGCAGAGATTCTCGGACTAGATTACTATCTAAAATAACAAACGAAATACAAGATTAAACTCTGTGCTCCTCAAAGGCTGCACACTTAAGATTCATAGGTACAAATAGATTAAAAAAGTAAAGGATGGAAAAAAGATGTTTTTCAAACTGTACCCACAAGAGAGCTGAATTATTTATACGGATAAGTGTAATCACAAGAAAGATAGAGTATCTCATATGATTAATGATACTAGACATAAAGGATAACATTTATGATGATTATATCAGAAAGATGTAATAGTTATAAACTTATACATATAACACAGCACTAAAACACATGAAGCAAAATCAGACAGAAATGAAGATAAAAATTTCAATTCAACACAGAGAATTCAGTAACCCAATTTTCATAATTGAAAAAAACAAATAAACAGAATATCAACAAATAGAAGACTTGAACAATACTATAAACAAATAAGACCTAACAGACATCTATAGAACAATTTACCCAACAATAGCAAAATACGCAATTTTTTTCAAATACAAAGTCAGCATGTATTCTCCAATATGGACAATATGCTGTGTTTTAAAACAACAAACAAAAATCATAAAATAATGAACAAGTAACAAATTTAGAAGAACAGAATATAAGCAGAAATAATTAATACATGGAAATTGGAGAAGCTCATATATGGAAACTAAGCATCACATTCCTAAATCTCCAATGGGTCAAAAACAAAATCAAAAGTGAAATTATATTTTGTGATGAATGAAAATGAAGTCACAATAGAAACCAGCAGTTGGCGTAATAGCTATGTCACTGGACTCCCATGTAGTTGACCACAGTTTGAGTCCTGGACCCAGTTCGAGTCCCAGACCCAGTGGCTTAAACTCACATAGGGTGCATATGCATGTGTGCCCAGGATCCCAAGAGGAGAATGGAGGAGAAGGGATTGTGGCATGGCCATTTCCCCTGGGGGTTGATTTCTCACTTTCTGTCTCTCTGTCTTTCTGGCAAGTGCATGCACCCTATAGCAAAAACCTCTCAAAATAAATAAATAAATAAAAATAAAACAAATCCACAATATACCAAAACATGTAAGATATAGCTTAAGCAGTTCTTAGAGGGAAAATTTATAGCAATGAATGACTGATTTAAAAAAAAAAGCTCAAACAAAGAACCTTATTTTCCTACCTTAAAAAGTAGAAAAAGCAGAGTAAAAGAAAAACTAAACAAAGGATAATGAGAAAATAAATATTAACGTGGAAAACAATAAAATTAAAGTGAATAAATATAATCAATAAAGCAAACTTTGTTTTTTAAATAAAGATGGAAATATTGACAAATCTTTAACTAGTTTGACCAAAGAATGAAGACAGAATACTGAAGTTACTAGAATTACAAGTGTAAGAGGAGGCATTACTAGTGACTTTATAGTAAAAAAACAAAAACAAAAACAAACAAACAAAATAACTATTAAAAGAAAGACTATAATTAACTCTATACTTATAAATTTGACAACTTAGATGAACCAGAGAAATTTATTATTATTTTTTTTTGGAGAGGTTTTTGCTATAGGGCGCATGTGTGCTCGCCAGACAGACAGAGAGAGGCAGAGAGACAGAAAGCGAGAAATCACCCCCCAGGAGGGGTGGTCATGCAGCAATCCCTTCTCCTCCATTCTCCTCTCAGGATCTTGGGCACACACGCACACGGCATGAGTTTAAGTCACCGGGTCTGGGACTTGAATCGCAGTCGATTACGTGGGAGTCCAGCGACATAGCCATTACTCTAACTGCTGGCCCCTGAATCAGCCAAATTTCTAGAAACACATGAAGTACTAAAACTGACTCAGAGACAAAGAAAAAAATGTGAATAGTTTTATACCCAGATTTATACCAGATGTAGGGGAAAAAAAAATTTACCATACAGAAAACCCCAACCCATTTATCATATTTTTCTATAAGGCCAGTATTACCCTGATACTGAAATCAAATACTTCACAAGAACAGAAAACTCTTGAATAAAACCTATTAGGAAAATGAATGCAAAAACCTTAAAATGCTAGCAAACTAATCAGTAACATTTAAAAAAAATTTACACTGTGGCCATGGGGTTTGTCTTAGGAATGCAAGCTTAGTTTAACATCTTTACACAGCATGCAGAAATGCTAAAATGTTTTGGACAAAATACAACACATTTTCATGACAAACTATTCAACAATTTAGGAACAGAAGAGACCTTCCCCAGTCTGATGAGTAAGTACAAAAAGTCCACAGCTAATATTGTAGAAAAGAGGGAAAGACAGGATGCTTTCCTTCTAAGATCAATAGCAGAGCTGGATGTGTATTTTCACCACTTCTATTCAGTAGTTTACTAGAGGTTCTAGTCAAGGCAATTAGGCAAGAGAAAGATAATCGATGGGATAAAGTTGAAAAGAAATAAAACTATTGCTATTCACAGATAGTATAATTTTGTTTATAGAAAATCTCACAGACTGCAGTAAAAGAAGAAATTATTGTTAATTAGTTTAGCAAAGTGGCAAGACAAAAGACCAATACATGTAAAACCAATTGCATTTTGTATACTTGCAATGAATAATATGAAATAAAGTTAAGAAAACAATTTTATTTACTATAGCAGCAGAAAGAATAGAATACATAAAGATAATTTTAACACAATATATTCTCTGAAAATGGCAATGCAGCATGGAAAGAAACAAGTTTCAAATGAATTTAAAAGCCATACCCTGTTCATGGATCTTACTATTATTAAGATGAAAAATCTCCCCAATTGATCCATAGATTTATACATTCCTGTGGAATCTCAATAGGTTTCTTTGTAGAAACTGGCAAGCTTATTCTAAAATTATTGTGAAAATTATTTTATTTTAACAATTTTAAAAAAGAAGGACAAAATTTGAGGACTCATGCTTTCCAATTTCAAAAATTATTACAAAGCATGAATAATCAAGATAGCATGATCTTGGCATAAGGGTGAACACATACATCAATGGAACAATCTTAAGTGTCAAGAAAGGAATCATTTATTTATGGTAACTTATTTCAGACAAGGATGTCATGATCATTCAATAGGAAAATAATTATGTTATTGATGAGTGGCATTGAAGAGAATGAAATTACACCCTTAGCACACTATATATAAAAAGTAACTCAAATTTTCAAAGACCTAAATGCCAGGGCTAGCTGGTGGTGAAGGCGCTGGACTCCCACATGACCAACCATAGTTCAAGTCCTGGATCCAGTGGCTTGAGAATCAGGCTAGGTGCATGTGAGAATGTGCCCAAAATCTTAAGAATGGTGGAAAGGAGACTGCAGCATAGCCATTCCTACTTGGGGTGGGGGGCGAGTGTGAAGGGAGGGAGTTCTCCCTCTTCCTCTCCTTGTCTCAAAAACTTAAAAACAAACAAGCAAAAAGCCTAAACACAGTTAAAATTATAAAACACTTAGAAGCATAAGTGTAAATTTATATGACTTCACATTTGGCCATGGATTCTTATATGTGACATCAAAATATTAACCACAAAAGAAAAAAAAAGATAAATTGATCTTCATCAAAATGAAAGAACTTCTATGGTTCTAATAGTGCCAAATTCTATTTGAATTTAGTGTTCCTGTTCTTAAGTATCTACAAGTTTGGATGCACAAACATTGGATGACAAAATGCATAATAAAGTAATTGATTTTACAGAGGATCATAGAGGCTCATAAACAAGAAGATGAGGAAACACAGATGACAGAGGAAAGTTTCTGCTTTGGAGGCATGTGTTGATGGCCAGGAAACAGCTCTGAACCCTCAGAAATATTTCAAAGCATGATTTTTGGCTCTTCTTACTTTTCTGGTTTTGTAGTTTGTAATGATGGTAAAAAGAATGATCATAAAATTCAGTAGAAGGGTTGTCACTAATGTCAGAGTATGGGTTTATTGTCTTTATTTAATCATAAAAATATATTAAAAAGCAACAATAATTAAAATAGCTTTGTACTGACACAAAGATCAAGGAGACAGAGCAAGGAATTCATGGCCCAGAAAGATCATTCAAGTTGACAGAGGAATAGTGTATAGCACATCAGTGTGGAAAAAAAAAATATTCTTTTTCAAGACTTATTTTATTAGCCTTTATATATTTGTTTATTTTACTTTGACCAAAATGTTTTGGGGAAAAAAAATCTCTAATTTCTCACTTATAAATGATAGGTTAAAAGTAAAAATGTAAAACATTTCATCTTAACAGTCTTGGAATACACAAAGGTAAATGTGAAGGAGAATAGAACAACAAAAGAAGAAACAGTATTTCACGATGTCTTTACAAAGTTTAGGGAAAATGCATGTTCTATAACAAAATAAGAAAGGATCTCAATATTCTTTAGCATCAAAATAAACTACTTTAATTCCATTTTAAATGAACATTTTGAAGTTTCCTTGTACTTTTTCTTCTAAAATAAATTGCATATGATAAAAGATATAATTGCATCTAAAACTTTCAACCTGGGACCAGCAGTTAGCGTAATGGCTATGTCGCTGAACTCCCACGTAGTCGACCGCAGTTCGCGTCCCGGACCCGGTGGCTTAAAACTCACGTCGGGCGCGTGTGCGGTGCGTGCCCAAGATTCCAAGAGGAGAATGGAGGAGAAGGGATTGTGGCGTGGCCATCCCCCTGGGGGAGTGATTTCTCGCTTTCTGTCTCTCTGTCTCTCTCTGTCTGTCTGGTGAGTGCATGCGCCCTATAGCAAAAACCTCTAAAAAAACAAAAAAACAAAAAACAAAAAACAAAAAAAAACCCTTTCAACCTAACTGAAAGAAAAAAAAATGTAGGTTTTGTCTTTGCTTTCTTTTCTTTTTTCTTTTTTTTTTTTTTAATTTGGCAGAGAGCATGTACATTTGCCAGGGAGAGGGAGAGACAGAGAGCAAAAGAGAGAGAGAGACAGAAAGCACCTCCATGAGGAATGGTCACACCACAATCTCTTTTCCTCCATTTCCCCATCCTGTTGAGATTTGGGGCACACATATGTGTTTTATAAGCCTGAATCAGGGACTTGAACTACAGGTAGGTGATGTGGAATCCAGCAACCTTTTAGGCTTTATACTCTTAAAGGAAGTAAATTTTTCATAAACATGTCAAAAATGCCTAGAAGCTGTCAGCCTATCTTATCCAGGCCTTGGCAACACCCTCATAAATTCTCTCTGTATCTGATCTACTCCATAGTGCAGTGGTTAAGCACTATACATTGGGACCTGGATCCCACATTGCCTACTGTGGTTCAAATTCTGACTCCTGCAATGACTTGGAAAATGCATGTATACATGCCCAAAACTCTAACAGGGAAGAAAAATGGAGGAAAGAGGATCGCAGTATGATTATGCCCCATTACGAAGTTCTTTCCTGTCTCACTCTCTTTCTGACAAATGCAATGTACAAGTGGCAATTGAAAAAAAAAAATGCTCTGTGTACTTCAGCCTTTATTTTCATCCTCTATATTCTATTCTCTGGGGTGCAACCAGAATGATTCCTTAAAATATGTCAGATAATGTCAACCCTCAGATTCTCCCAGTGGCTTCTCCCATCATGGCCTATACTTCCTGATCCACTCAGCCTTTGGCCTCTTGGATGTTCATAACCCTTCCTTAGTCTCTTTCCCCGAT
>NW_006159882.1:1078611-1113008 GCF_000334495.1 Tupaia belangeri chinensis
CCTCTCATGAAATATACTTTTTTTTTTTTTTTAAAGTATGACAGTCTATAGTGTTAGCAAGGAGTAGGGAGAGCAAGACTATTTGGACAGTCTTCTTCTTTTTTTCCCCCTTAGTTTCGATATATGGCATGTGCACTTGCCAGAAAGAGACAGAGAGAAAGAGAAAGAGAGGGAAAGTAAGAAATCACTCCAAGCCCTGGGGGTGGCCACGCCGCAGCCCCACCTCCTTCAGTCTCCTCTTGGGATTTAGGGTGCACACGCACACACACACACACACCCCTACCTGGAGTATTTTTCAAGACACTGGGTCCAAAACTCCTAATGCTCACTCTGCCCTGTGGGATCCAGTTCCTTTAACCACTTCACCACCTGCTGGTCCAAGACAGTCTTGCTATCAGGGTACTTTTATAAAAATAGATTGGAAGGCAGTTTAAGAATACTGGGACCAGCAGTTAGCATAATGGCTATGTCGTTGAACTCCCATGTAGTCTACCACGGTTCGAGTTCGGACTTGGTGGCTTAAACTCATGCCAGGCACATGTGCATGCGTGCCTAAGATCCTGAGAGGAGAATGGAGGAGAAGGGATTGGGGTGTGGCCATCCCCCCCAGGGGGGGATTTCTTGCTTTCTGTCTCTCTGTCTTTCTGGCTAGTGCACACGCCCTATAGTCAAACTTCCCCCTGCTCCCCTCGCCCCAGAAAAAAAAAAAATACTGCCTAGGACTGTCTAGGTAGGGTCTCACTGTGTCATAATTACCTAGCCTGAACCTCCCAAGGATCTGGGTTCACATGTATATACCACCACATCCAACATTTGTTTTGACAGTATCTTGGCATGTTTCCCAGGGCAACTCAAGCTCATGATCATCCTGGCTCAGCTTTGCCAACTTGCTGAGATTACAGGTACATGCTACTGTGCCTGGCCTTCAGTTTGGAGTTAGAATCAAGCCTGCACCTCTCATGGGTACCAGCCTTTGAGCAGGAGCACAGCATCTCAGCAAGATACACCACTGCAGCTGGGCCTAACCATTTTACAATGGAAAACTCACTCAAGTGCACGGCATTTGAACGGGCCATTCGGCTCCTCGAAATAGCAGAGATGTGAAGCCAACCTATGTGTCCTGATGGTAAATCTGTTCCCTGGAATAGTATACTGGCATATTTATTCCAGCCTCTATCCAGCTATCATCTCTAATTTTTTGATCATCTTATCTAATGTAATTCCAGATTATGTTTTGTTTCACAATGTGTGGGAAATAAAATATTTCTTAAAGGATCTATCAGCATTACCAAGGAAGGATAGACATAATATGTTGTCAAAGGAGAAAAGAAAATCATAGGATGATGTGTCTAGTTCTTAATTTGTAAGAAAAATCTATTTTACTGGATACATGTCTTTGGTGTTGTTTTGAGGATATCTTTATGAGTGTAAAACAATCTATTATCAATGTTTCCTTCAGAGGAAGAGAGTAGGGATTCAGTCCTTTGGCTTTATATAATACTGAACGTTTTTTTTTTTTAAAAAAAAAAAAAAAACAAAGAGCATTTGTTTATTTGACACTTTAAAAATATTCAGGAAAAATAAGTACAATAGGTTTTGGAGCTGTGTACCATTGTGGAATAATGAACTTAGGTGTCAAAGTAATATATAGTCCCAAAAAAATGAGTAGATAGAAATTTTTGGTGTGTTCAACACAGTGTTGTATTGAATGTTAGGGATGATAAATGTACCTGTATCTTTAATTTGATTATTTCACACCTTATCCATGCTTTAAAAACCAGACTGTACCTCACAAAGGTGTAAAATGATTATCTGTAGGTCAGAAGTTAGAATAACATTTTTTTTTAATTTATTATTATTTTTTTAGAGGTTTTTGCTATAGGGCGTGTGTGCTCGCCAGGCAGACAGAGAGAGACAGAGAAACAGAAATCACCCCCAAGGGGGGATGACCATGCTGCAATCCCTTCTCCCCCATTCTCCTCTCGGGATCTTAGGCACGCACGCACACGCGTCTAGCATGAGTTTTAAGCCACCGGGTCCAGGACGCGAACTGCGGTCAACTATGTGGGAATCCAGCAACATAGCCTTTTCACTAACTGCTGGTCCCTAGAATAACATTCTTAAAAACTGTAGATCAACAAAATGTTGATTTAGCTTTAAAATAAATGAGGAAATTTGTAATTACTGATATCCTTAAAGAATTTCAAAAGAGAGTAGGTGTTTGGAACTATAATTTATTTTGAGTGAAAGGGAGAAAGAGAGAGAGAGAGCAACCTCAATGTGGTCCTGATGCCATGGCGCGCCCCAGCCTGCAGCCAGTCCCACATTATGGGAAAGCATGTGCCCAATGTATTCAGGAAGCTTTCTGAATTTGAACCAGGAACCTTCCTGTGTGGGATTGCCTTGGAAAATGTCAAGTTTAGCAACTTTGTCACTAGCTGGTTCATAGAATTATAATTTTATTCCAGTAAACATTCTCTCCAAAGAATGAGTGAATGTAGAAGAGGATGCACTCATTAAGGTGCAGTGGACACTCGGTGAGCTTACACAAAGGTGTATCCACAGGAGATCTTGTTCTTTACTCTATTCCCACTCAAGAGATGTGGGGCATTTTGGGTCCAAACACAGAGGGGTTATGATATATAGGGATGAGAAGCACCCCAACCTCTTCATTTCTACAACTAGTATTCTCATCACCACAAAAGCTGTATTTATTTATTTATTTTATTTTATTTATGATTAAGCACATGTGTCTACACCAAGAGAGCTATAGAGAAGGTTCCTCCATGGGGCTCGGTCACTCCATCATCTCTTTCATTCAGTCCTCCAGCCTGTGGGATCTTGGGTGCTTGGGCATATATCTGTTATGATTCAGGCTGACTGGGCCAGGGATGTTAACAGTGGTCACCATGTGAGAGTCAGGCTTCTCTTGGATCGCACATTACCACTGTACCATGCAACTGGCCAGAAGGAGTACTTTTAACAGAGAAGATGGAATTTGACAACATGTTCCAGTATTTCAAGAAGGCTCAATTAGGAAACAGGTATAATCCAATTTTCCTCCATATTGTTTTTCTGATCTTATTTATATGAAACTTACTCTATGCAAATACATAGTTGTATTTTTAAGGCACTTTTAAAATATTAAGAGTTTAATATGAATTTTTATTATCCTTGAAAGATACTCAAAACATATTCTCTTAACTGAGACCTTTGAAATGCCCTTTGAATGAAGAGCCTGATTTGAAAACTGACAAGTGGGTGAGAACCCCGCTACATCTGTTTCTATTCCTAGTATTGCTGCTAATACTCGTAATAAGCATTATTATTGCTAGCATTTACTGAATGCTCAGTTTATGCCAAAAACTATTCCAGGTGGCTTATACATGTGCTGATTTAATATCTGTGTAAAGCACTTATACTTGATGCATATTAAATGTTCACAAATATCAACTACTACAATTATGTATAAAACGTAACTGTATCTGTAATAAGGTGGCGACTATTACTAATGGACATGGGAAAAAACTGAAACACTGGAAGTTTAATTGCCCCAAATCAGGCAGCAAATAAATGGCAGCAATTGAGATGTCAGCCAAAGCTGTCTGACTTCTCGGTCCATACCCTTTAACATTAATTTCCTGCTCTTTTTTCAGTAAAGAAAGTTGAACTTATGTTATATTATATCATGTAAATGACTCATATTATTTGAACCTTAAATTATGATGAGAGCAGGAAGAACAATGAGAAAAATCAGTTTATTTGCTGTGCTATGACAGAAAATTCCAAAGAAGTCAAAGAACTAGCCACTCTAAATATTAGATGAAATTATTTTAACCGACTTAAAAAACATTCTTGTATGTGGTGTAAGAAAGTAGGCTTTATGTGTAACAGACCATGTTGCACAACATTTTGGGACTGAAAAGGAAAGGAGTTTTTCTCGGCTGGCAGATTGCAATTACCCAATGGAGTATTAATTCTGTTTGTCCTCCTTTAAAGGATGTTTCATCTTTTGTTTTACTCCTTGGTGGTACATCCAATTACTGAAAACAGGATGTGCCTTTAAAAAAAAATTCTAATTCCTGGTATTGAGGAGCAAACGCACATCTACTACTAATTGTTGCCATTGAAAGAAGTACAAGAGAAAACCCAAACAGTAAATGATAATGTTAATAATTTTTAAAGAGAAAAACCCAGTATATTGTGTAACAGGGAAAACATTTTTCATTTTCATTTTTTCCTCGAGCACTAAGACTACTAGATGAGGAGAAACTTTGCAATGAATTAGTTGAAGAAGTTGTTCTACTTAATCTCATTTTGCAGAATATACAGAGATGGAACAAGCTCACATATTTACTGGGTGCTTTTCCACTGAAAATATTGAAGTCCACACACCCACCCCCCATCTGAACTAAGACAACATTATTCGTAATGTACCACTCCTTCCTTTTGAACGATAATGATGATCTAGAAACTGACAATGACAACCTAGAATTCTTGTTATAAAACTCAATGCACTTACTGCAAACACATGGCAAATGAGAAAAAGGAAGGCCCCTTTAGCACTTTGAAATTAGGTGTAGAAAATTAATCAGAAACACAAAATTCTCTGGTAGAATAAAAAACTAGAAGAGACAGCAGCTTCCAATGAAGTCTGTTTATATTTTACTGGACGTTAGAGATGACGTCCTATTCTTATACCCATACACAAAGAGGTACCAGGAGCTCTTTTATCATTGAGTTCAGAGGCAAAGTATACAAAAAACATGATTTACTTAATGCACTTACTGAGTCCACATACTCTTGAGAAAATACTGTATCTCCTTATTTCTGTCAGGATGCTGCCTTTTTTGAAATAACTAAGGCTGTTTCTGATGTTTCACTTAGTGCTCAAACCCCAAAACAAAAACAGAGTCTCTCGTTACAAACTTCTCTTTGAATGTGCCATGCTTTGAGATTCCATTCTGTAATTCATTAGCTAACCCTTCTCTAGGCATTAGAGAATTTAGTTCATTTCATGTCTAGGGCCTGTATACTTAACTCTTTCAATTATATCTGTCCTTTTAATTTTATTACTATTATTATAATTTTTATAACACAGGGCATGCAAATGGGAAAGAGAAGATGAAAGAGAGGGAGAGGAAACATCCTTGACAGGCCTCATCACATCACAATCTTTTCTTTCAGCCCTCCAGCTCCTCTGCATTTGGGGCACCTACGCAAGCCTGGTACGTCTGTAGGCTGAACCAGGGATCTGAACCTACAATCAGCCAAGTGCTTTCAACACTGTAGCCCAATAAATTACGGACCATGCCACCTAGGCTGGGCCATGCCACCTAAGCCGGGCCTATATCTCTCTTTCAAACAATGTATGCACGTATCTAAAATGTGAAGCTTCCAATATGTCGGAATTGATATGTTATTTATTCTGTACTTATACCAGCGAAGTGGTTTTTTTTTTTTTTTTTGATGATATACTGAGGAGAAAAATGAAGAGGACGGTACCAAATTAAATTTGGTCATATATTCTCAGAATGGCAGATTTTTGCTTTAGGTTATGCTCCTTTCATATTATTATAAGTGGGAGAGGCAATAGTTGAGTTTATGGTATCAAATAAAATAGCAGTTGTTAAAAGTCAGGGCTATATATATATAACCCCCCCGGGGGGAAGGCCATGCCGCAATCCCTTCTCCTCCATTCTCCTCTTGGGATCTTGGGTGAGCACGCACAAGCACCCGGCGTGAGTTTTAAGTCACCGGGTCTGGGACGCAAACTGCGGTCAACTACGTGGGAGTCCAGCGACATAGCCATTACACTAACTGCTGGTCCCAGGGCTATATTTTGTAACAAAGACTCTACCTTTTATTTATATTTAAAGACTACTTTTTAGAGTTGTCCTTTGTTTAGATTTATCTTGACAGCCTTTTTCTGAAAATATTTTTAAGCTTATTTAATTTTTTTCTTCCATGAGTTGGGAGATAGGCACCCCTAACAGGATTTTTATGCCCCAATCCTCAGCCTCAACCAGGATTATAGATGTGTTCACACCCAGTATGTGCAAGGACACAAATGAAGGGCCTTCCCAGGAGGCTTTAGCTTAATGAATTATTGTGTCCTTCTGTGACACTGCAGTGGACGGGTAGCCAATGATTTTGATAACCCTCTTAATTTTGTGACATCTTAAACTTCAAGAAGTAAATCTTCCCACTACCGAAAGGACACAGACATGAATGAGAGGTTAGCATAGGAGCACACCACCACCTGATGTGTGTGACACCCTTCTGAATGATTTAACTCCATCCTTCTGCACTCACGTTGGTTACAATGATTGAACGTATTACCCACCTAGTTGCTTGGGCAATCAGCCCATATTGCTTCCAGTTTATCCATTTGTTTCATTATCAGTCCAGATATGCTATTCTGCTATGAGGACAAACCATCTCCAAATCCAGTGCTTGTATTACATTTCTGCTACTGCCTAGAAATTTTTGTAAATTCATTGGGTTAAAAAGACATATGTTGGGGGAACCAGCAGTTAGCATAATGGCTATGTCGCTGAACTCCCACGTAGTCGACCGTGGTTCGCGTCCCGGACCTGGTAGCTTAAAACTCACGCCAGGCGCGTGTGCGTGCGTGCCCAAGATCCCGAGAGGAAAATGGAAGAGAAGGGATTGCGGCATGACCATCCCCCCTGGGGAGTGATTTCTCGCTTTCTGTCTCTATGTCTCTCTGTCTGGCGAGCGCACGTGCCCTGTAGTGAAAACCCCCCCCCCCCCCAAGAAAAAGACATACGTTGGGACCAGCAGTTAGCATAATGGCTATGTTGCTGGACTCCCATGTAGTCAACTGTGGTTCGAGTCCCAGACCTGGTGGCTTAAACTCACAACAGGCGCGTGTGTGTGCGACCCAAGATCCCGAGAGGAGAATGGAGGAGAAGGGATTGTGGCGTGGCCATCCCCCCTGGGGGGTGATTTCTCGCTTTCTGTTTCTCTGTCTCTCTCTGTCTTTCTGGCAAGCGCACATGCCCTATTGCAAAATCCTCTCAAAAACAAACAAACAAAAAAGACACGTTTATGACCTAATGATTTCAATGAATCAGGAGCCTGAAAAGGCTTACCAGAGTCTTCTGCTTGGGTTGCAAACATTGTGTAGACTAGGCTGCATTCCTTTCTAGAGGCTGAGGAACTCCTCCAAGTTCAGGTGGTGGTTGGCAAAATTTAGTTTCTTGAGACTGTAAGACTTAGAGACCAACTTTTATTTCGCTGGCTGTTGATTGGGCGATACCATAAGGATGTTGAAGCTTTCCAACAGTTTCTTGCCACATGTTCTTTTCCTTGGGCAGTTCATATCATAGCAGCTTTGTTCTCCAAGACCAGCTAGAATTTCTCCCTTGCAGTCTGTTATGAGAGAGTTTTTATTCATTTATTTAATTTTATTTATTCATTCATTTATTTGAATTTGATCAGACACATCACACACACACACACACACACACACACACACACACACACAGAGAGAGAGAGACAGAGAGAGAAATGAGAAACCAAGCCACCAGGCCATGGAGTTGAACTGTGGTCAGCCATGTGGGAGTGTCCAGTGCCTTAACCACCATACCACTTGCTGGTCCCAAGAGAGAATTTTCTACAACATAGCATAATCATGGGCAACATCCCCTAACTTCTGCAGTATAACAGCCTGTACAAGCAGTCAACCGTACTCTTACCGTTTGCCATCTTCTACTCAGAAAAGCATGTCATAAGTTATCTCCACACGCAGATGGATGGGATTATAGAAGGATGTAATTCTGGTTTTTCTTTTTTTTTTTTTTTTGAGAGGTTCTTGCTATAGGGCACATGCGCTCGCCAGAAAGACAGAGACAGAGAGACAGAAAGAGAGAAATCACCCCCCAGGGGGAATGGCCACGCTGCAATCCCTTCTCCTCCATTCTCCTCTGAGGATCTTGGGCACGCAGGCTCACGTGCCCGGCGTGAGTTTAAGCCACTGGGTCCAGGACTCGAACCGCGGTCGACTACGTGGGAGTCCAGTGACATAGCCATTACACCAACTGCTGGTCTCAAGGATGTGATTCTTGAGGGTCACTTTAGGATATGCCTGCCACAGTGCTTAAACCAAAAAAAGTGTCTTTTTCTTATGCACATAAAGTCTACTGTAGTTTAGAGTAACTGTGCATGTTAGATATCCTCTAGGTGGAGACTCAGCCACCTAAGATGCCTCAATTTTGTGATATTTTCATATCAACTCAAAGATCAGGTCACTGTGGCAAGAGAAAAAAAAAGAAAAGAGCGCTGGACTACCTCACACTGAGAGTTAAAACTGTCTAATGAAGGCAGAAACAAGAAACAACTGGCATAGACTTCACAGATCTTCACTTCGCTGCAAGAGGATAGGATGTGTAATCTTCTCAGAGTGCCTGAGAGGAGAGAGACTTGGAAGAGAATGAGAATTCAAACATTCAAACCTACAGAGACTTTTATCTCGTTCTTTAACCTCTAGAGCTTAAAAAAATGAATTTGTGTTGTTTAAGCCACCCAGGGCTAGGAAATTTATGGTATCCCTATGAAAAGAAATGTAATTAGCCTATTTTTTAAAGCTTTATCATCCACTTTGATCCATTTGCTCACTTATTTTGATAGCCACTCTGTAGAGTTTATGGTTTTTGTTCTGTTTCATTGGTTTGTCTTAAAATTCCTGCTCTACGAATCAGGAGAAAAAAGACTCTCAAGAAGAAAAGTAACTTTTTCAGACTTAGATCTGTAACTAGTGGATAAAACTCTGAGATCATTTCAGTGTTTACTTTGTTATCTAGGGTAACTTTTCATTTTCTGTAATGAGTTATTTCAGGCACAACAAGTTATTTGAGCCAATAAACATTGGTCTTTGGTCATTGAAAAATGTTTGAATTAATCTTTCTATCTTAGGTTTAGTAAGAGTTGATCCATGAAAACATCAGTATTTTTTTTTTTTTTTTTTTAACCAGAGAGTGCATGTACTTGCTGGAGAGGGACAGAATGACGGAAAAGTGGCAGGGCCAGCAGATGGCATAATGGTTATGTTGCTGGATTCCCGCATAGTCGACCAGAGCTCAAGTCCTGGGTCTGATGCCTTAAAATTCATACTGGAAGCTTGTGTGTGCATGCCCAAGATCCTGAGAGGGGAATGGAGGAGAAGGGGTCTTGGTGTGGCCATCTCCCTTTGGGGGGGTGATTTCTTGCTTTCTATTTCTGTGTCTTTCTCTGTATCTTTGGCAAATGCACACGCCCCATAACAAAAATCTCTCTCTCAAAAAAATAAATAAATAAATAAATAAAGTGAAAAAACACCTTCCATAGGGCATGGTCACAGTGCAATTCCTTCTCCATTTCTCCCTCCTTTTGGGATTTGGGGCACATGAACACCCATTGTGTTTTTTTACACTGTAATGATTGAAAAGTGCAATTGATCATGTAAGATCCAGTTGCCTCAACTGCCATGCGGTTTCAGACTGGCTCTGACACTTCAATTTAATTAGAACCTCCTATGCAGTATTTATTTTAGCAACTACAGCTTAGAGTTTGAGTGTGCTTTTAATTTTCTTTTTGTAAAAACAGTATTTTAAGAAACTGATTGGAACAACAATATTTTCTAGTTCTGCTATGAGGGTACATAGCTGAATGATCAGTTTTATGAGTTAAATAGTACGGAATCTCAGTTTAAGCAGATTATTTTTTTTTTTTTAGCAAAACTAAATATGACTAGAGGAGTGAGTTCTTCTGGAAAAGAAATCATTGTTTAAAGAATAAAAAAATCCCCCATCCCTATTAAAGTATTGGTCCTGCTAAGTACATTCTTCTATGAAGTGGGCAATCACTAGTTTCCTTGACAGAGTTAGATTAATTAATATGTACATTTATATTTGCAAAGATTTTCCATGTTGTTCACGCCGCAAAGCTTTTCTACCTTCATATCTCTTTTCTCTACTAGAAACTAATATTTTCCCTTAAAATACACTTCAGTGCATTAAATATTCAGAGTACCAGATTCACTAAAATGCATAAAGCTCCTTCAGCTCATAAATGATATTTTTCCTCCATCCTTTTTTTTCCCTGTTGTTCAAAATGGTTTATGTATTTGGCCTAATTTCTTTGCTTTAACACAAATATTTGGTTTACTTGGTTATAGTATTCGTGGGATTTTCTAATACTCTTGAAGGCTTAACTCTTCAGATCTACACCATGGCTTCCCAATCTTATTTTTATAGAACCTGAATTGTGTCTATTTTATTCACTGATCCCTGCAGTTCATTTTCTGTTTTCTGCCATCATCAAAATAGACCATTCCAAGTCACTTTTCTTGAAAATCAAGGTAGTTATTTCCATACCCAAACATCATCTAGAGCCTTGGTCCAGTCTCATATAGGAACACACATCAAAGCCCCCAACTCATGCTTCAGTCTGAGCTAATGACAAACTCCAAAACCAGGCATCACAAGCTATCTCTGAAGAACTCCAGAAAGTGGTCCACCATTATGTCTCAGCTATTCTGTGGGGTTTGTAGACTGGAGGATTGCTTTAGGTTTACGGACCACTGCAGTGTTAATAAAAAATATGTGCAAAACTGCACACACAGTCTTTTTTTTTCTTCTTCTTCTTCTTAAATAAATGCCCATTAAAAATAACTCTATGATAATTAATGAGGAAGGACGGCGGTAGCAAGTAGAGGTTTGTCAATATTGTGGCTAGGCCATTCATCTGTGGAGCAGTGATATTCACCTACTTTCTCCTTTGTTGCTGAGATGTGGAGTTCATATTTCAGTTCTTATTTTAGTCACACTCTCTAGCATTATTTTAAACAGGCAAACAGGGACCACTTCCAAGATAAAGAAAGTTGCCATTCTTTGATGATGAATTCATAATGAAGGGAATCCTCATTCCAAATGGACTTCTATAAGGCGCCATTCCCCTGAAATTAATGTTCCTAAGTATGTGGGGAGAACCAGCTAATGAATGTTAAATTAAGTTGTAACACACTTAGAGACATGGGCGATTTTTATGTGACACTAGTTTACTTTAAAACACTCCCTATTGACCTTTACAAAAATAATAGGAAAGCAATTTGAGATGAATATTTACAGTAGGTGGAAATAGTTCTGAAGTGCTAATTCCCAATTCACTGTTTGTTAAATGTCCTACTTCTTTGATCTACATCGCATAGGCTTCTTCAGGCAGAGATGGGCAGAAATGGGCAAGAACGCGAGTTCAACAAAATAGTTCTGAAGTGCTAATTCCCAATTCACTGTTTGTTAAATGTCCTACTTCTTTGATCTACATCGCAGAGATGGGCAGAAATGGGCAAGAACGCAAGTTCAACAAGATAGTTTCCTACTTGAGAACAGCCAGTGCCTGCAGTTCTTCAATGACAGAAATCAAGTAGACTAGGTTACCAGGAAACAAGCAAACAAACAAACCAAAAAACACTTATTTTGTCACTTGACAACACATAAGTCATACTATTACTTACGTTTTCAGAAAGCCTGAAAATATATACAACCAAAGGGAATATATTATTGTAAGTACAAATCTCAAATAGTGATACTTGGTTCTTTCACAATAAAATGCACTTTTAGAAATTAGTGCTAATTATTGATGAACAGCTCCTCTGCAGCTGATCCCTTTCTACTTGTGCCGTATATATTTGTAAGTTATAGGAAAATATTTTAATTTAAAGCTGCAAGATAAGCATAGTTAGTTAACGTGAGGATTTTTACTTCATTTACATTCATTACATATTATGAGTTTAATTACCTTCCTCAAATAATACCGGTATGAAGGAAAGATGCTGAAGAAGGCGTACTTGTATGATGATTTTATTGATTGTGACTGATGGATGGCATCAACATTTCATAGTGAAGAATCATGGTTTTGTTACATCAGGAAAATTAAATTGGGAGAGTTATTTTCTTTCCCAGTGATAGTGGCAGTTAGAATATTTCACCTGTAATGAGATGTGTGCGTTATGTGCCATCGTGAACCACGGCTCAGCCATTAAATATATGTAAATGAAGAGAAACACAAGAGAGCCCGGGCATAATAACGTGCAGAACAGAGAAATGGATCCTGGAAAGTGATTAATTTATTTGATGATGCCTCAAGTGAGGAATTTTAGGTCACAAATGAAGTGACAGAATGACAAATTACCATTTTAAAGAATTTACTGGGCATCATTACTGAACAATTGTCAGGTAGTTTATGGTGGCTGAGAAGATGGTATAAATATAGATCTTTTCCTTATCTGAGATGAATTATTAATCACCTTTTTAAAAATCTTTGTGAGTGATGGTTGGCTGTCTGATTGGAAATAATGTGTTCTACAATTTTAACTAAATTCTAATATGATATGTAACAGGAATCTTTACAATTAAAGTCTCAGTGGAGAGTGGTAGGAGGTTTACAGTCAATTGCAGTTTTAATGTGATAGAAGAGGATGAATCCACCAGCATATTTCAATAGATTTCCTTAGGTATATTATCCCTGCTGTGATGTTATTCAAATGTTTACAGTTTATTTTCATTTGAAAAATGACATTCAGATACTTAAATTGTTTTCCTTGGTTTATTAGTTAATGAAAATGAAATTCTAGTAATTACTATAGTTTTGCAGCCTGCCACATTATTTAAAGTGAAGTGACTGGCTTTGTCAGCTGCATTGTAAATGTCGTTTTCCTGTGTTTTGTTCAATTTTTGTTTGCTTTATCTATGTCATGTCCTTTCTCTGTCTATATGTCACTATGTCTAATACCAGTAACAGATGGAGTGTGGAAGAAAAAGGCAGAATTTGAAATAAAGACATTTTCTCGTGTTTTTTTTTTTTATGTTTTAATAATTAAAGCATAGACTACTGTTCTTTGTAAATAGCATTAACAACACTAGAAGTAAATATAAAAGTCCCCAAAATAAAGTGAACTGAAAAATCAAAACACATTTTAAAATATGTGTATGTGTCAGGCTACTTCAGCCAAGTTTATAAATCCACGTATGTATGATCAGGCAGGAGCCTCTTAAATCCTGATTTTTGATAAAGACCAGAGACAGGGGTTGTTTTTTAAAAAGAGTGTGCCAGATATCTAGCAGAGCAGAAATGTCTAGAGAACTATTTTTAACAAGTGTGCTTCCAAAGTAAATAAATACCAGTTGCTGTATTGTGTTTTAAAGTTGAAGGCCTTAAATGACTAATCTTTCACCTAGAAGAAAGCCTGAGATTTTTTTTTCTTTTTTTGCTATTCTGTGAACCTCCTCATTTTAATCTCGACCCATTCTGCGAGTATATGGAAAATTTAAATAAGCATTCCCTGTGTTACCCATGGCATCTTACATTGCTGAACTGGCAAGAAATTTAAATTTTGAATGTACACACTACTTTTTAACTCATTTTGCTTTTACTTTTTTCCCATCAAAATGAGTGGTGGAATTTCACTAAATCCTAAAAAACTTTGATCTGCTGTTAATTTCGGGGTCCAGTCTCTATGTGGCCCACTAAGTTTAGGGAACGTCTTGGAAAAGGCTTTTCTGTGTACTGCTCTCCTTTTCCCACAAAGGATGGTTAGGTTTCCCTAGTTCCCATAGTGGCACATTTCAGGTTAGTCTACACCAGCATTTCTTCGTTAAACATGGCTCTCACCTTTCACTTGTCTTTTATTCTTGCTTGCCACAGAAAATACAGACATGCAAACAAATGAATGAGGGCATGCTTCTCTAAGGAAAATTCAAATCCTGTATGAAGTGCTACAAAGAGATTGGACTTGTTTAACCTAGTACAGTTCAGAGAGATCAAGACTGTGTTTGAGGAAAGAATGACTGCTTTATGTGAACTGAGTCCTGCTGCCACATTTTAAATACCTTTCATCTTCTGCCAGCTTGCCTCAGCTGTCAGAGAGAGTTGCAAAAAGGAAATGAAGATGCATTTGACTCCAAAGCATTGAGGGAGCAAAGAAAAGATTCTTAAGTAGAATAGGGAAGAATAGATCTTAACTTAAAGACATGGAAAAGGAGATGGTTTATACAACTACAAGACTAAGATTGTTGGCCCTTTGTATGGTTAGGATGTACAGTAAAAGAAAAAAGTGGAGCACATGATTAACATGAATGTCAATGAATGGTCACTACGTGCCAAGTGTATATAGGAAAAAAAAAATACACTGGCTATACCCTTAAGAATCTTACAAACTTTTGAGCCCTGGGACTACAAAAAGATGTGCAGACATTTCTTATGTTGCAACCGAGATGTCTAAAAAGTTTTTATACAGAAATAACTAAATTAGCTCATGTCTTCTAGTTCTATCAGGGTTAGTTCATACCATGAATAAACTTCTCAGGCTCCCTTTTTCTCTCTAAGCCCTTACAGGTGACATAAAAAAAACAATAGAACTGGGGCGAGCAGGTGGTGTAGCAGGTGAAGTAGTGGTTAAGGCACTGGAATCCCTCATGTACAAATGCAGTTCAAGTCCCAGACCCAGTGACTTGAAACTCACTCTGGGTGCAAGGCCTATTTGTCCAAAATCCCAAGAGGAATGGAGGGGAAGGGATTGGAGTGTGGCCATAGCCTCTGGGGACGAGGTGGGGGAGGGTGATTTCTCACTTTCTGTCTCTCTTGTATGTGCCATACAGCAAAAATCTCTAAAAAATATAAACAAGAACAATCCAACCCAAAAGCTCTAGACGTTATCACTCCACATTTCTTGACAATTTACTATAGAAAAATATAAATGGGTAAAACGTTAACATTCATGTAAACACTACCTAGACTCAACTATTGATATACTACTGTAGAATTTGATCACATATCTGTCAATCTGCCTATCAAACCATCTTTTCATTTTTATTGTATTTCTAAGTAAATTGCAGACATCACACTTTCCTAAATTCTTTAGCATGCTTATCCTTAAGTAAATAAAGGCTAATATTTGTTTATCATTTTTTCCTCTAAATGTAAATTTTACATACAAAGAAATGTATAATTGTGGAGTTGTGGTAAAGAAATACATTTGTATTTTGTATGGTCCAACCCCCTATCATGATACAGGTCATTACCTCACCATACAAACTTAAAGTTCATCATCCTATTTTCTTTTTTTTTTATCTTTTAAGAGACATTTTTGCTATAGGGCTCATGTGCTTACCAGAAAGAGACAGACACAGAAAATGAGAAATCACCCTCTACCGCAGGGGTAATAGCCACAGCGCAATCCCTTCTCCTCCATTTTCCTCTTGGGATCTTGTGCACACACACATATGCGCCCAACGTGAGTTTAAGCCTCTGGATCCAGGACTTGAACCATTGTTGACTATGTGGTAAGTCCGATGACATAACTATTAGGCCATCTACTGATCTCATCACCATCCTATTTTTAAATTAATCTTTTTACCCCATCCCCAAAAGAGAAAATTGCTATTTTGATTTTTTCCAATATAGACTAATCTTGCCTGTTTTACAATTTTATATAAAATGAAATAATACAGTATATAACACTTCCTGTGTGGTTTCTTTCACTCTGTGAGAACTTTTTGATATTCATTCAAGTTGTTTCATGAACCAGTAGTTTGCTTCTTTTTATGACTGAGTGGTTTTACATTCTCTGAATACATTGCAGCTTTTCTTCTATTGATGGACTTTTGGCCCTTATATAGTTTAGGAATAATATCAATAAAGTTGCTATGGACATTCTTTGAATAGATATATAATTTTAATTATTTTGGACAAAAAAACCTGAGTGGAATTATTAAAAAACAGAGTATGTATATAGTTTTCTTTTTTAAATTAGAAACTGACAGAAATTTTTACAAAATCATTATGTCATTTTGTAATCTAACCAGCAATAAATAAAAATTCTGATTGTGTCACTACTTTGACAATCTCTAGTATTTTCAAACTTTATTTTAGGTTTCCTTGCATTTTCATTTCTCTGGATTTTTTCCTTATTTCTTTTCTGTCTTTACTCTCTCTGAGATTCTTTCTATCAACTTTCAAATATCTTCTGCTACTTTCCTCCATGAAAAATAAAAGTAAAATTTTCTCAGGCCCCAAATATCTTCTGCTACTTTCCTCCATGAAAAATAAAAGTAAAATTTTTTCAGTGTCCCTCCCAGTTACCAAATTTTTCTCCTTAACTAAGCTTCACTTGAAGCTTCCTCTACTTTCTCATTTGAAATGTCCTAACTTCTGGGAGTCAGGGTTCCTTGCTGACCCCTTGGTCCTTAGGCTCTCCTGGGTTCTAACTATTTAAACTCTGCTTAGAGAATCACATTAATTCCTGTGGCTTTTAAACTAATCTCTGTGTTAGAAATTATACAATTTTTTATCTCTGCCTTTACTTCCTTCTGAGTTCTATCTACTCAGTTTACATTTCTGTTTGTCTAGGATTCTGGTGTCTCAAAATTATCAAATCTGATTTTGAATTTCTGTTAAGTGTGCTGTTTTTCCAAGATCCTTAACCTTTGCTCTGATTATATATATATTTTTCTTCCTGTCAAAAATATCTAATAATTTTCAAACACAAGTTACTCGAAAAGATATATCTCATGAAAAATAAAAACGATCTTAAACATCTCAGTGTTGGGTGGTTACACAAAAGTAAAATATGACCCCCTGGCTCAAGGCTGAGCGAGGAAGGTTCTAGATGCATCTGGAGACCTCCTTAAGTATGCTAGGCATGTATGTGTCCGTGATCCAGGTTGGCTGAAGCCAACAGGGAGGTGACCCTATTGGAGGCACTGACTGACTGTGAGTTTCTCTGTTTTTCTCAGTTATGGAAGTAAGAAATAAACTTAAACAGAAACATCTCTAATGCCTATTGTCTAAAATGAAAATAAACACTACTTACAATAAATGAAAAAGTCATGTGTCAACACTTAGATGACACAGTGGAAATCTGCAACCTTGAGATATTTATATCACAGGACCATCAGGTGGTGTAGTGGTTAAGGCACTGGACTCCTACATAGCCAACCACTGTTTAAGTCCTGGACCTGGTGTCTTGAAAATCATGCTGTGTGTGTGTGTGTGTGTGTGTGTGTGTGTGTGTGTTTGTGTGTGTGTGTGTGTAAGCTCAAAAAAATCCAGAGAAGAGACAGTAGCATGGCCATCACCCCAAGGGGTGATTTCTCACTTTTCATCTTTTTATCTGTCTCTCTCTTTCTCTGACAATACATGTGCCCTATGGTTTTATATATATGTGTGTGTGTGTGTGTGTGTGTGTGTGTGTGTGTGTGTGTGTATGTGTATCACAAAAGAATAAAGAGCAAATATTAGGACCAGCAGATGGTGTAATGGTTATGTCGCTGGACTCCACGTGATCAAACATGGTTTGAGTCTTGGACCTGGTGGCTTAGAACTCAGGCTGGGCACAGGTGTGTGTGCCGAAAATTTTGAGAGAAGAATGGAGAAGGGATTGTGGCATGGCCATCCCCACTAGAGGGTGATTTCTCACTTTCTTTCTTTCTGTCTCTCCAATGAGCGTACATGCTTTATAGCAAAAATCTCTTAAAAAAAAAAAAAAGAAAGAAAGAAAAAGGAAATAGGAATGATTTAAGCATTCAAATTCAGAAACAAACAAACAAAAACTCTGAATAAATAGAAGGATAAAGAGATAATGATGAAAAATAATAAAAATAGAATTGAGGTAAGAAATAAAAGAATGATCAAAAAATCCACAGTATGTTATTTAAATAGACTAGTAACACTCCAGTTAGGCTCACTAGAGTAGAAAAAAAGAGGCCCAAATAAACAAGATTCTGATTAAGAAAGCAGGAATAAATATAGTAGATAGTTAATAAAATAAGAAAATATTATGAACAACATTTATACCAAAAAATAAATTAAAAACTGCAGGCTAATTTGTCATAGTCACAGCCAAATTTAACCATTCAATATAAACCCAGAAGAGGGAATAATTTGAGGGTGCATGTGCTTTCCAGAGAGAGACAGAGAAAGAGAGAGAGGGGCGGGGGGAAGAAAGCAAGAAGGCACTCCCCTCATGGGGCATGGTCACACTGCAATTCCTTCTCCTCCATCTCTTCCTTCTTTTAGAGTTTTGAATGCACACATAGGCGACTGACATGTTTTTTAAGTCATTGGGTTTGAGACTCAAACCATGGGGTCAACCACATAGGATATAGCTTTAACTTTATTGCCTGAACTGGCCTCCTGGTCCTTTAAATCTTAAAGGTATTGAAACACTAATAAATATCAAAACATAAAGAAATCCAGAAGGTTTTACAGAGTAATTCAATGAAATTAATGAAGGAAAACTGAATTTCAATAATACCAAAAATTGGGACTAGCAGTTGGCATAATGGCTATGTCACTAGACTCCCATGTAGTCGACCACGGTACAGAATCTCAAAAAGTTCCCCAAACAACAACAACAAACTAATATTTACTGATAGAGAATCATAGCGTGAAAACCCAGGAAAAAATTGTTAAAAAATTTGCAGGAGGGCTCATGTGTTTGCTGAGGAGTAGAGATGGAAAGTAAAATATCACCCCCATTGGGGAATGTTCATGACACAATTTGCCCTCCTACATTTCTTCCTTCTTTTGGGATTTAGGCTATGGAGGTACATGTGCTTACTGTGGTTCTCAAGCTACTGGGTTGAGAAATCAAACCATACCATTGGCCATATGCGATCTAGCTACCTTAACCTCCATTCCATGTGTTGGACTAAATATTTTCCACTCTAGAAATTCAAAAAAAAAAAAAAAGACCAATGCTAATATATTTTATAATATTTATAATTCTATCAAAAGAACTTATGTATTCCATTCACAGAGTATACATTTAGAAATACTGATTTATAGTAAACACCCTCAATAATAGATGATTTAGCATGTTTTCTTTAACATAATATGCATATATCTTGGTATAAACAGTTAACAGAGAAACACTGAAGGATAAGGATGCTCTACCACAATAATTAAGCCATATATGTGAGGTACTAGTCAATTGAAATTAAAAAGAGGTATTAAAAAATACATGGGGGCAGAAGGAATGTCAGGCAATGTGGTGATTAAGGTGCTGGAATACCACATAGCTCACCATGGTTCGAGTTCTGGAGCTGTACCTGGTGGCTGGTTTTATGTAACCTCTCGCCCACTGCCTGTGAGAGTGTGTGCCCAGTAGCAAGTTAAATAATAATAATAATAATAATAATACCAAAAATTGACAAACTATTTCAAACACAGTAAAAGAGACACACAGGAAAATGTGTGTGGCTAGTATAACACTGAAGTCAAAATCAAAAGGAAACATGAAAAAAGAAGAAGTTCAATAGTGAGCTATAGATCATGATTCAGTAGCAATCATGAACACAGATATGAAACCATAAGCAAAGTAGTAGCAAATGAAATTCATCAATGTATAAGTCATTTAAACAATGTAGTGTTTGTCCCAGAAATGCAAACTGAATATGACCTTAGAAAAGGTATTACCACAATTTTCCATCTTAATCATTTAAAAGAAAAATAAAAATAGACTTAATAGTAAAAATGAGGGAAAATATTTGGACAAAGTAAATATCAGTTTCTCCTAGGTAAGCAAGACAGAAACCAGGTATTAGAGATCCAGTGATAGAAGGGAAATTCTTTAATCAGAAAGGTATAACCTCCAAAATCTAAATCAGGAATAAGAGAAGAATGTTTTCACCCATCTCGTCTATATTTTATTAGATTTTGAAATTAGCACAGTAATTCAAAATACTGGTTTTCACTCATTTCTTTTTTAAAAAGTAATGATTTTTTTGAGACCAGCAGTTCATGGTTAAGGCATTGGACACCCTTATGGTTGACGATGGCTTGAGTCTTGGACCTGGCAGCTTGTAACTCATGCTGGGCACATGTGCGTGTGTGCCCAAAATCCCAAGAGGAGGATGGAGGAGATGGGATGGTGGTGTGGCCATCCCACCTGGAGGGTGATTTCCTGCTTTCTGTCTCTGTCTCTCTGGGAAGGAGTCGTATCCTGTAGCAAAACCCTCTAAAAAAGAATTATTCATTTTATTTTATTTATTATTGTTAATATTTTAACTTCTATAGGGCATGTGTACTCAACAGAGGGAGAGAGAGCAAGCCACTAAGTCTGGACCGTCATGTGGGAGTTCAGTGCCTCAACCACCACACTACCTGCTGGCCCCCTCCACTCATTTCTATTCTTGTTATATTTTGAAATTGTAAAATAAGCATAATATGCCAGGGGAAATAATGATACATATATGTCAAAAAATAAAAATTGTCATTATTTGTAAATTGGTTCTCTACATAGACTATTGAGAGAATACAAACTTTAAAAGAAGTGGTTTGTAAATGTAGTATATACAGCCTATAAAAATATAGATACATACATACATATATATAAGTATATATATATATATATTTCATAAATACAGAAAAGTAAGTCATATGGCTGTGTTAGCATCAGTCAGAATGCATTTAATATTATGCAGTGCTTTTAAGAATCAATTAGAAAAAGAAAACCACATAATCACAAAAGAGAAAAAAACATGAACCAACATTTCACACAGAGAAAACATGAATAGTTAATAAACATAAAATGCTCAACATTTTAGACACATAACCTAGTGATACTTTACATATTACACAGGGAGATATATAGAAGAATGTTTATAGAACGGTTGCTTATACAAGCAAAACACAAAAGTTTGGTCAACATTTGAAAGTAGGAAAACAAACTGAAATTTAGTAAAAGGGTACTACACTTGTATAATGCACTTGCCCATTGATGACTATTAGAAGGATAAGATTTAGTACAAACAGCAGGTATCAGCTTGCCGAAATCATATCAATTCCATTCATATAAAGTTAAAACTATGAGAAAATAAACTATATTTATTTGTCATGCATATGTGGTTAAAACAGAAAAGAAGCAAGTTAATTGTGAACACTAAACTTAGATCAGTGATGTCTTAGAAAGATGTAGACAGTGTCTTCCAATGTACTGTTAATGTTATACCTCCTGCACTCAGTGACTGTTATGCATTTGCTTCAAAATTATTTTTTATATTTTATATGCACATTATATACTTTGATGAATGTAAATTATGCCTAATAAAATTATTTTCAAAGCAAAATAATGAAAGAACACTTTAATATTTGAATAATGATTTTAGTCTGAAGATGGAAAAGCCTAATATTCCTTATAAAATACACTCTCTGTAGACATATTATTTAAATTTCTTACATTTAAAGACAGAAAAATTATATGAATCTATTGAAAGTAAAAATAAGGTAACATAAAAAGTAAAAAGAAAATCTTTATACCATATCCCTTTTCCTGCTTGTGGGAAACCGTACAGAAATGCTGCAACTAATTAAATTAAATTGTCATTATACGGAAATATAATAAGAAAGCATTATATATTAGACAAAGTCTTCAAAGTTACAGTTTTTACTAGATCATTTGGAGTGGGCATGTCTTAAATTACCACTATGTAATCAGTAATTTGTGTATTTTTGACTTAATGGCTGCTGGATTCAGGTTCTGGTAGTTGGTGCTAGATTGGAAACCTAAATTATGTTTAACTTTATCTTGCATTGATCCAGAGTTGAAGATTTTGTTCAGATATTTTCTCTGGTTAGTTCTCAGTCTTTCATAGATTGTACCCTGTGCTTTCAACATCACTCTGCTTATTAAATATAGGTTAAGCATAATTTCCAATGTGGGTAACATAATTTTAGAATAAGTTTTATTAATAACTATATAAGATTTATGTGCCCCTCATCCAAAAGGAAAATATAGATTTACCTAGTACTAATATGAGAGCAAAATGAAATTATATCATAATAAAAGGCCCAGTATTCATTATGTAAAATCAATACTTAGAATGCATTGGGTTTAGAAATCATTTTTCTACTAGAATAATACACTTTGTCTGAGTGATTCTAATTTTAAACACATTTCAAACAAGTTAAAAGCTATCATTCAATTTAAAATATAAAATCAATAAAAACTATAAAGAAATAGGACAACCTACTTAAAACACATTTTACTTATTGAAATCCAAATATTCAACTCCTAATGTTTAGGAAAATTTTCACCTGTAATCCTCAGATATTACTTTCTCAACATTTTTGCATTTTTTTCTTAGCATATTATTGATGGATTTCTTTTGGGTATGTATTAATCTTTCTTTATCTGTCATCCATGATACGGGATGGTGGTGTGGCCATCCCACCTGGAGGGTGATTTCCTGCTTTCTGTCTCTGTCTCTCTGGGAAGGAGTCGTATCCTGTAGCAAAACCCTCTAAAAAAGAATTATTCATTTTATTTTATTTATTATTGTTAATATTTTAACTTCTATAGGGCATGTGTACTCAACAGAGGGAGAGAGAGCAAGCCACTAAGTCTGGACCGTCATGTGGGAGTTCAGTGCCTCAACCACCACACTACCTGCTGGCCCCCTCCACTCATTTCTATTCTTGTTATATTTTGAAATTGTAAAATAAGCATAATATGCCAGGGGAAATAATGATACATATATGTCAAAAAATAAAAATTGTCATTATTTGTAAATTGGTTCTCTACATAGACTATTGAGAGAATACAAACTTTAAAAGAAGTGGTTTGTAAATGTAGTATATACAGCCTATAAAAATATAGATACATACATACATATATATAAGTATATATATATATATATTTCATAAATACAGAAAAGTAAGTCATATGGCTGTGTTAGCATCAGTCAGAATGCATTTAATATTATGCAGTGCTTTTAAGAATCAATTAGAAAAAGAAAACCACATAATCACAAAAGAGAAAAAAACATGAACCAACATTTCACACAGAGAAAACATGAATAGTTAATAAACATAAAATGCTCAACATTTTAGACACATAACCTAGTGATACTTTACATATTACACAGGGAGATATATAGAAGAATGTTTATAGAACGGTTGCTTATACAAGCAAAACACAAAAGTTTGGTCAACATTTGAAAGTAGGAAAACAAACTGAAATTTAGTAAAAGGGTACTACACTTGTATAATGCACTTGCCCATTGATGACTATTAGAAGGATAAGATTTAGTACAAACAGCAGGTATCAGCTTGCCGAAATCATATCAATTCCATTCATATAAAGTTAAAACTATGAGAAAATAAACTATATTTATTTGTCATGCATATGTGGTTAAAACAGAAAAGAAGCAAGTTAATTGTGAACACTAAACTTAGATCAGTGATGTCTTAGAAAGATGTAGACAGTGTCTTCCAATGTACTGTTAATGTTATACCTCCTGCACTCAGTGACTGTTATGCATTTGCTTCAAAATTATTTTTTATATTTTATATGCACATTATATACTTTGATGAATGTAAATTATGCCTAATAAAATTATTTTCAAAGCAAAATAATGAAAGAACACTTTAATATTTGAATAATGATTTTAGTCTGAAGATGGAAAAGCCTAATATTCCTTATAAAATACACTCTCTGTAGACATATTATTTAAATTTCTTACATTTAAAGACAGAAAAATTATATGAATCTATTGAAAGTAAAAATAAGGTAACATAAAAAGTAAAAAGAAAATCTTTATACCATATCCCTTTTCCTGCTTGTGGGAAACCGTACAGAAATGCTGCAACTAATTAAATTAAATTGTCATTATACGGAAATATAATAAGAAAGCATTATATATTAGACAAAGTCTTCAAAGTTACAGTTTTTACTAGATCATTTGGAGTGGGCATGTCTTAAATTACCACTATGTAATCAGTAATTTGTGTATTTTTGACTTAATGGCTGCTGGATTCAGGTTCTGGTAGTTGGTGCTAGATTGGAAACCTAAATTATGTTTAACTTTATCTTGCATTGATCCAGAATTTAAGATTTTGTTCAGATATTTTCTCTGGTTAGTTCTCAGTCTTTCATAGATTGTACCCTGTGCTTTCAACATCACTCTGCTTATTAAATATAGGTTAAGCATAATTTCCAATGTGGGTAACATAATTTTAGAATAAGTTTTATTAATAACTATATAAGATTTATGTGCCCCTCATCCAAAAGGAAAATATAGATTTACCTAGTACTAATATGAGAGCAAAATGAAATTATATCATAATAAAAGGCCCAGTATTCATTATGTAAAATCAATACTTAGAATGCATTGGGTTTAGAAATCATTTTTCTACTAGAATAATACACTTTGTCTGAGTGATTCTAATTTTAAACACATTTCAAACAAGTTAAAAGCTATCATTCAATTTAAAATATAAAATCAATAAAAACTATAAAGAAATAGGACAACCTACTTAAAACACATTTTACTTATTGAAATCCAAATATTCAACTCCTAATGTTTAGGAAAATTTTCACCTGTAATCCTCAGATATTACTTTCTCAACATTTTTGCATTTTTTTCTTAGCATATTATTGATGGATTTCTTTTGGGTATGTATTAATCTTTCTTTATCTGTCATCCATGATACTTAACTAGTCTTTCATATTTTAACTTTTAAAAATATATATAATGGGAAATTTCTTTAGATATATCTTTCATTTAATGAATACTCTCTTCAGTTGTGTTTAAGTTGATTTCTAATGTCCACAATGAGTTCTTAATTTCTATCCCTATACTTGTTTTTCTAGATATTTTATTTGATTCTTGATTTAAAAATCCAAACTTTTACTACTTTTATTTTAGTGGCTTATTCTTATTTCTACATAAATTCTATGTGTCTGCTTATCTTCTTTATTATTTTAAATAGAATTTATTAAATCCATGGTCTGAATACATTGTAAGAGTATGAAAATGAATTAGCTGGAACAGTCTGTAACTTGGTGGTTAAGGCAACTGGATCTAAAATAAATGACCATGTAATTTGAGTCCCAGAACTGGCAGCTTAAAAACATGCCAGGTGTGTATACATAATGCCCCAAATCCCTGAAAGTAGAAGATATGGAGAAGAAGGGATTATGACATGACTATGTCCCATGGGAGATGCTTTCTCTCTGTCTCAATCTTTCTCCCTCTGTCTGTAGGAAGTGTACACACACACCCTCCAGGAAATTAAAAAAAAAAAAAAAAAAGAACACAGGAATGTACTAGAGTCCTTTCTTAATGAAGCTATTATTTCAGGGTAAAATTTATTTTATTTCAATTCCCTGTTGCTTCCAAGTTCTCTAAAAATAGAGGAATAGTGATAAAACTATTGATTTTTATATTTGTGGACTTTTATTTATATTGCAAAATTTTATTTGATATAATTTAAATAATAGTATTTAAAATTAATTGTATTTTTCTTCTGAAAAGTATATCTACTCTTCTAGCTAATCCCATGTTCCAGAATAACCTACAGCCTTAATTGTAGAGAGATTTCTCCAGAGTTGTAGAGATGTTAGTCTTGATACATTATTTTTACACATTATTGCAGGAGCTTGATTTTTCTGAATAATTGAAATTTTAAGTTTTCTATGCACTTGAGGTATGTTAGGATATATTTTCCTAAGAATATTTATTTTTCTTCAAGAATTATATTAATACAATTTTTAATTTTTAAAATAAATGGTATTTTCTTCCAGAATGTCAAAGTTATTTGAGGAGAAGGATCTCAAGCACTATCTAAGCTGCCTATTATAAGAATTTAGTCTCTAGATGCTTTTAAAGATGGAGGAGCTGTAAGGATTGAATTATGTTCCTCACCCCAAATTCATATGTTATTTATTTATTTGTTTGCTTATTTATTTTTAGAGAGAGATTTTTTTTTTTTTTTGGTTATAGTTTATGTGTGCTTGCCAGACAGGCAGAGAGACAGAAAGCCAGAAATCACCCCTCAGGGGGATGTCCACACTAAAATCCCTTCTCCTCCATTCTCCTCTCAGGATTTTGGGCACACAAACATGAGTCTAGTGTGAGTTTTAAGTCATTGGTTCTAGGGCTCAAACCGCATTTGACTACGTGCAAATCCAGCAAGATAACCATTAAGCCATCTGCTGGTTCCCCAAGTTCATATGATAAAGTTCTTAGCCCCAATGCCACTGTTTCAAGGACAAGATCTTTAAAGAGTTAATTCAAGTTAAATATGGTCATGGGGCAGGGCCCTAATTCAATAGAGCAGATGTCCTTATAAGAAGTGGAACAGACTTCAGAGGTTTATCTCTCATCCTACATAAAGAAAGGTCATATGAGCACATAGTAAGCTATTTTTCTTCACTTACAAAGAAAAGATACTTTAGAATGAAGCCTACCTTTATGGCATCTTAATCTTGGACTCCTTGTTCTTCTGAATTGGGAGAAATATATTTCTGTTGTATAAACTACCAAATCTGTGTACTTTCTTATGGCAGTCACAGCAGACAAATGCAGAAGGAACCAGGAAAGCATTACAGCTGCTTCCAGGTAAGGAACGATGATTTCGATACAAAATAATTTAATTGCAGGGTAAAGAGAAAATACCAGAAAGTACATAAAATTATTCTTTCTGTTTAATATTTGTATTTAGGAAATAGTTGAAAGGTGCTCACTAAAATGCTTCTAATACAGAGAAGCTGTGATAAAATCACCTTAGGAATTCTATACCTGATAACTGCAGCATCTACACAAGATATTTATGAAATCTGTCAAAGGGTTTCAGAGAGTTTGCATGGGAGAATCAACTGAGTATTAGAAATTAGTCGCACCTTATCAAGGGATTTTTTTTTTTTTTTAAGAGAGCATTTTGCTATAGGGCACATACACTTGCTAGCCAGAGAGAAAGTGACAAATCATCGCTTGGGGTGATGGCCACGCCACAATGCCTTCTCTTCCATTTGCTTCTCAGGATTTTGTATATTCATGCACACATACTGGGGTGTTTCAAGCTGTGGGGTCCAGGACTAATATCATGGTTGGCCATGTGGGAATCCAACACCTTAACCACTACCGCCCCTGGCTGGCTCTGTTAAAGAGATCTTAAGTGAGAAGTCAAGTTTTGTTAGATAAGGGGGCACTTTAATTCAATAAAAAATTAAGAGCAGAAATAATTTAAGATGTCTACGTCCTAATCCTAAGGCTCTATTGCCGTACTTTGCAGATGTAATTAAGTTTAGGGACCTTAAGATAAAAATATTATCCAGGATAATCCAAGTGGGCTCAATCAAATTACAGGAGACCATAAAAAGGGAGAAACTTTTTTGCTGTAGTCAATGACAGAGTTGTGATGATAGAAGAACATAGCCTCCAATGGAAGGAGAAGGAAGGGGACCACAAACCAAGAAACAGATGTTTCCACTAGAAGCTATAAAAAGTAAAGGAAACTGAATCGGCCCTTGAACCTCCAGAAAAGAAGATAGCCCTACTGATACTTCATCCTTAGTGTGACTCCTCTTAAAATCTGAACAACGAAATCGTATGATAATCAATTTGTGTTGTTTAGGACAAGATTGTGATAATTTGTTAGGGCAGTAATAGAAAACTAATACTAGTTTGTTTCAGCAAATCTGGATCCGAGGGTAAAACATAAAACCCATAGAAGCTGTGTAAGCACTCAAAACTTTCCATAACATATAAGAAAATATTAATCAACCACACTTAGCAATTTAATATAGAGATAATGAGTACTAAAATAGCTAAAATACTGGACCAGCAAGTGGCATAGTGGTTAAGACACTGGTTTCCCACATGGCCAACCATGGTTTGAGTCCCAGACCCAGAGACTTGAAACTCAAGCCTAGAATGTGTGCATGCATGCTCAAAGTCCTGAGAGGAAAGTAAAGGAGAAGGGATTGCAGAGTGGCCATCCCCCTTGGGAGGAGGGATGGTTTCTCACTTTCTCTCTGTCTCTCCAGTGAGTGTATGCACATTATAATAGAAATTTCTATATTAAAAACAAAGCTGCAATACCTATTAGTTTACATATACAAATACATATACACATATACCTTTACACTGCTATTGAATTAAAGGAGAATTTAATATTAGAGAACATGCCAATAATTTTAATATACTTTATGTAAAAGAATAAGGACATTTAACACTGTTTAATGTGAGAGACATTGTTTTAAGCACTCTACATATAATTAATAGCTTTAATCCTCACAACAACCCTCTGTGATAGATAGTTTATTTTCATCTTACTTTAGATATGTGAATTAAGACAAAAAAGGTCAAACTTCACAAAGTAAAACAAGAGGTAATGATGGGGTTGGGATTTGAACTCAGGTACTCTGCCTTCAGGGAAGGGACCTTTAAAATGTACACTAGAGAAATTAAAAGAATCAATAGATGCTGATGTAAGTCGATGATTTTAAATATTCTCAGTAAACCATAGATAAGATAGTATAGTCTTTCATCAGTGAAAAACATCCAGTGCATCACTGTGTATCATCATTTCATTTGTAAATAATTGTTAAGTAGTTATTGTTGCATCAATAATAAAATATTAGAGGCTTTGCCCTTAAAATTATAAAATACATAACTGTCTCGTATTAACATTTTAATGGACTATTTATTGGTTTAAAGCATAGTGACTTAAAATGATAAAAGTATAATTTTCTACCTATATAGTTTTAGATATTTAAAAGAAAATTCATTTGACTAAATGAATAATGGATATATATAATATAATAGTTGAATAAAAAGTTAAGTTCAAAATATCAATATATAAATTTCCATGTTATATATACTGAGAATAAAAGCTAAAAATAATGTCATAAATATTTCATTAAGAGGTATATAACTCTCCAACCAAGTGGCAGACAATAAAGAACATTTTAGGCCAGTTTTACTTAATGAAGTGGCATAAAATCGTAAGTAAAATACTACCTAATGTAGTATAACAGGTTGTTATTGAAAATATTCCAAAATAACCAGATAAATTCATTTCAGGAACATGAGAAATGCTATATTAGAAAAATCTATTAATGTGACACAACATATTAATTACTTAAAGGAGATAAACCACATTATATTCTCTAGAAATGCCAAAGTGGCATTTTGGATTTATTTAGCGTACATTCTTGAATTTTTCAAAAACTCATTTGATCATGGAAACACCTCCTTCCCTAAATCATATACTGATAGTTCCCAGAACACTAATTTGTCTTCTATTTGAATAGCTCCTAGGTTTTTCCTATTATGTTCACCTTTTAGTATTTTGAAATAAAGGAGAGCTAAAATAATTTAAACAGTTTGATATTGGTAAAATAATAGTAAAATATGAACACTGTCTATTAAAATTTAATATATAATTGGAGGTATTTAAAATCAGTGAGGAAGAGTGTTTTTTTTTTTAAAGCATGCTTTGGTTTTAGTTTTATTATCTATCATTCATGAATGATAGAAAGGGAGAAAGAGGGAGAGAGACAAAAGAATGAATACCCACTCTACGATCTGCTCATGCCACAATCCCTTTCCTGTAGTTCTCCTGTTAACCAGGGTTTGAGTCCTACCCCAGCAGCTTATGTGATAGGCATGTACATGTCCAGATCATGACAGAAGAACTGGAGGAAAAAGGATTACAGTGTAACTAGACCCTTTTAGGAGGGTGAATTCTCTCTTGTGTATGCATATGCACCCTTTGGCACTGAACAAAGTAAAATAAAGTATGAGGTTACTTAATAGGTACATTTTATGCCCTGTCATAAAAATATAGGGACCAGTAGTTAGCATAATGGCTATATCGCTGAACTCCCATGTAGTCGACCATGGTTCGAGTCCTGGACCCAGTGGCTTAAACTCATGCTGGGCGTGTGTGTGTGCATGGCCAAGATCCCGAGAAGAGAATGGAGGAGAAGGGATTGTGGGGTGGCCATCCCCCCTGGGGGGGGTGATTTCTCGCTTTCTATCTCTCTGTCTCTCTCTGTCTTTCTGGCGAGCACACGCGCCCTATAGCAAAAACCTCTCCCCCCCCAAAAAAAATATATATGTTTACGTTGTATGTTGTTGTTATATATCAATATATGTTCCTGTGGTATAAATAAATGCATAGTATTAGTAGTAGATATAACATGATAGGGAGAAACAGTATACACATACAAACCCAGAATGCACACACTGCACTGGCTGGCAGCAGATCAAACAGTCTTAGACGAGATCTATGAGATTCTAAAGTATCCAGTATTTAAAATGCAACTCAGATAATAATTATCATCAGTCAAGTTTGAAAAACATGAAATTAATTCTAAAAGATTAACTCATATATGAGACGATGTTGATAAATAAGTAGTTTCCAAATTTGGAGGAAGGGTGTGATTGATAGAAACTGAAAGAGAAAAGATTGAAGGTTTAGGAAGCCACTGAGGGCAAAGTGAGCACTTTGGATACTTCAGAACATAAAGAAAATGATACTGTGTAGTAGAAAAATGGTACAGAACAGATATGTACCAAAAATGTTGTATGTAGGGCTGGCAGGTGGGTGGTGGTTAAGGTGCTGGACTCCCACATGGCTGACCTTGGTTCAAGTTCCAGACCTGGTGGCTTGCTTTCTTGCTTTCTCTCTCTCTCTCACACACTATCTCTGGTCAAATTAAAATGAATAAAATAAAAAATAAAGTTAAATAAAATAATTCTTTAAAAATGTTGTTTGAATTTTTATTATTGTTCTGAGAATGTTTTACAGAAAAATAGTCTTTTTATTTCTTTGGTTATCGTTTGTTGTCTATGTCCAGATTTCAAACTGGTACTGTATGATTCATAATTGGCTCCAGTTTGACTGAAGTAATCTATTGTGAAATATCTTGGTATCTAATCCACAATCATAAAATTATTCCCTATATAATACATAACTAACATTGGGAGAATCTTTTATCAAAGATTGAAACACAGTTTTTTAGTATCACCTACAATTTAATTTTAGCATAAAATTTAGTATTTTAACTACACTTTCTCCCTCTAAAACTTTGAGGATATGTGTATGTTGTCAGTTCCTTAGCATTCAGCATATATATGCTCTTAATCACAAGTGTCATAAAATGACATGATGTGTAACAGTATTTCTCTGTCATTTCTCTGATAGGCAGTGAAGTTATTTGAGTTTAATGTCTCTTTAAATTTTACATTTCCCCAAGGAATGTAACAGCTGATTGGAAGGCATTGTAAGGAAAAATGACTAAATTAGAAAGAAGTAACAGAAAGGCATAAAATCCATTGGAAATTTTCAAATTTGGACTTCCCACATAAATGCAAAGTAAGCTTAAAAAGCTAAGTGTCTTAGGACTTGTCGACAACCTGTTAAGTGAACTTAATCCTTCTGTGAGTAAAATATAAAGTGGTCTGTGTTCAATTTAGATTTCGGTATCACGTTTCTCTTCTGAGAAAGGCAAATTATGTTTTGAACTATCCTTTTTTTGGCTAATGTTTATGCCTGTTTTTATTAAATAATTAACATGAACCATGCAGTATAATTCCTTTAATCAAGCAGTATAATACCTTATATATTTCATCCTAGGCCAGTAGGCAAGCAGACAAATATAATTTTACAAATGTCCTTTGCAACACCGGTAATAACAAAAACAAAAATATCATAAATACATGGTATTTCAACTTTTCCTATAATTGACTGTAAACTACACTTTAATTTAATCTAATTGACTATAAAATACTTCTATACACATATTTAATGGTTCCCCCAAACAGTAGGCAATTAATTAGAATTCTGTGATTTTTCCATTACTAGGTCTTGCTGATATTTTACCTGTGATGTATCCCACTTCAATATGTAGCGATCTCCTAGTTGCTCCCTTTCTTTTAATATTAGTATTAGAAATAAAACTATTATCAGCTCTTTGTACTTCCTTAATATTAGGAACTATTTACATAATTTTAGAAGGAAAATCATGGATTATTTGATCAAAAAATTTTTATGACTTAGAGTTAAAAAATTCCCCTCTTAAGTCTTTGAAGCAATAATTGCCATTTTTCCACCCATTATCAGCTCAAATGTTCCTACTCTTTATGTATTGGGTTTTATAGCAAGAAATCTGCAAAAGATATTTATTTTCTTTGGAGTAGATTCTGAAAATGATGAGAGTGGCCTTCATTGTCTTTTATTCACTCTTTCTGCTTTCTCTGTATATAGAAATAAATATATGTATATACATTTTATACATTTATGTACATTTAAAATGTTTTATCGATTCTTTGTCCTTTTCATTTTGGTTGATCAATTTACATTTGTCTTGTAAGGTATTAAGACTGGTTCTAATCGGTTCAAAACTAAATTACTTTTCATAGTTTAATGATATTTGTTTCTAAGATATTTTCATCTAAATTATTTTTTCCTACTTGAGTTAGATAATTGTTCTGACACATCTTGACACATCTTAGTGCTCTTTTCATTTTGTTTGTTTGTTTTTCTTAAATATCCCAGAAAAGAAAATTCTTTGCTTTATTTGTTATGTCTCCATTTGATCCACTTTGTTTATTCTAATTCTTTAACTTGTGACTTCCCTCCTTTCTTTTATAAACTAAAGGTATTAATATATATTCCTTGATTTGGAGAACAAATATTTCTTTTTTTCACATTTCTTTTATTGCATTTATAAAACTCTGTCTTTTCTTTAATAGTCACATACCCTAGTTCAAAATTTCTCTCTCCTTGCTCTTTCGCTCGCTCCGCTCTCTCTCTCTCACACACATTCATGCTACTCATTAGGAGTTATGTACTTCATTCTGTAAAGTCTTGATGAGTTTTCATCATCTGATTCTAAACAATTTTCACCATCTGTCATTTAGAAAGAGAGACGGCTGTCTGTCTATTGTGAAAATCTTTCTATTTTTGCTCAATCACACTGAGGCAGACATAGTCTTATTACTTCAATTTACCATATGAGGAATATGATGATTAAGCAATTTGGTTTTGGCAGCATCTTTTGCTTATAGCAGAGCTGAAATGTAAAGTCAGTTCTTATGATTCTTAAGTCAGTGACCATTCTCTTATACATTTTTAAAAATAATTTCAATAATTTAGAATTTTCTGTAAGAGTGAAGAAATCATGTTACTTCTCTGGTTTGGTTTCTCTATCTGTGAAGTAAGGCAAAGTTATACTTCTTTAAATATTTTTTCAATAATTAGAGTGATGTTTCACAGATTTTACTTGTATCTACATCAATAACACTGGGTCATTTAATTAAAAGGACTCACAGGGTTCCATATTGTAAGACTTTTTCCTCTACTAATTTGGAAGATATGTTAAAAGTTTTAGACTATATTATGACACATAAATATAGTCTTTCTTCAAATTAGAAAAGACATGCTTCTGCAACTTGCCTATTGCCTATCCATTTCTTTAAAATCTTCTATGATTTTATTCTTGCATAGTTAACATATATTTTCCATTATGCTGCTTCTATTACAGTAATCTCCATTTGAAAAAAAATTACATAATTATAATAGTAACAAATATTTTCATTTTAATTATAAGTTTTATTATAAGTATTCATCAATTTTCTTGTATTCTGTGGTCTCAATGTTTGAAATTCTTTTTATTAGTAATTTCATTGGTATATATTGGTACAATTATTTTGTCCAGAAATGGCTTCTAGGTATACGTGAGTGATACAGTTTCTGAGTTTGCATATCTGAAAATTTCCACTCCTGTTGAGGGACATCTTACTTTTTTAAAGAATTTTTTTTTGTTTTTTTTTTTTTTTTTTTTTTTTTTTTTTTTTTAATTTATTTGACCAGAAAGGAACAGAGAGAGAAAAAGAGAAAGAAAGTGAGAAAGCAATGTCCGGGACTTGAACCGCTGTCTGCCATGTGGGATTCCAGCAGCCTTAACCACCATGCCACCTACTGGGCCCTAGGGACATTTTTTGATTGTAAAAATACTATTTTTAAATTTTTTGGGGGGGGAGGGACCAGCTGATGGTATAATGATTATTTTGGTGACCTCTCACGTAGTCAACTGCAGTTCAAATCCCAGACATGATGGCTTAAAACTCATGTTGGGTGAGTGTGCATGGGTGCCCAAGATCCTGAGAGGAGAATGGAGAAGAAGGGATTATGGTATGGTCATATCTCCTGGGGGATCATTTCTCAATATCTGTCTCTTATCTCTCTCTGTTTCTCTGATGAGTGCATGTGCCCTAAAGCAAAAATCTCTCTAAAAACTTTTTCTTTGGAATTTCATGACCATTATTCTATTGATTCAGATATACAGATGGGTTGAAATCTAGTCCTACTTGTTTTAATATTTGGCTTTGTTTTATTTCTGAAAGGTTATAGAATTTAAGGTAACTTGATCAGAGACATTCCTTTCCGAGTGTTCTCACTAAGTGTGGAGTCAGCCTTTTTTGTTTTGTTTCATTTTGATTTGGTTTGGTCTTAGAGATAGGTCTTTGTTCTGGTATATCTGTCTTCTCTTTTTCTTTCTTACTTTTTTTTTTTTTTTTTTTTTAGGTTTTCCCCTTAGG
>NW_006159882.1:1113532-1120257 GCF_000334495.1 Tupaia belangeri chinensis
AAGAGTGTAACAGAATGTCATAAAATCCATTGGAAATTTTCAAATTTGGACTTCCCACATAAATGCAAAGTAAGCTTAAAAAGCTAAGTGTCTTAGGACTTGTCGACAACCTGTTAAGTGAACTTAATCCTTCTGTGAGTAAAATATAAAGTGGTCTGTGTTCAATTTAGATTTCGGTATCACGTTTCTCTTCTGAGAAAGGCAAATTATGTTTTGAACTATCCTTTTTTTGGCTAATGTTTATGCCTGTTTTTATTAAATAATTAACATGAACCATGCAGTATAATTCCTTTAATCAAGCAGTATAATACCTTATATATTTCATCCTAGGCCAGTAGGCAAGCAGACAAATATAATTTTACAAATGTCCTTTGCAACACCGGTAATAACAAAAACAAAAATATCATAAATACATGGTATTTCAACTTTTCCTATAATTGACTGTAAACTACACTTTAATTTAATCTAATTGACTATAAAATACTTCTATACACATATTTAATGGTTCCCCCAAACAGTAGGCAATTAATTAGAATTCTGTGATTTTTCCATTACTAGGTCTTGCTGATATTTTACCTGTGATGTATCCCACTTCAATATGTAGCGATCTCCTAGTTGCTCCCTTTCTTTTAATATTAGTATTAGAAATAAAACTATTATCAGCTCTTTGTACTTCCTTAATATTAGGAACTATTTACATAATTTTAGAAGGAAAATCATGGATTATTTGATCAAAAAATTTTTATGACTTAGAGTTAAAAAATTCCCCTCTTAAGTCTTTGAAGCAATAATTGCCATTTTTCCACCCATTATCAGCTCAAATGTTCCTACTCTTTATGTATTGGGTTTTATAGCAAGAAATCTGCAAAAGATATTTATTTTCTTTGGAGTAGATTCTGAAAATGATGAGAGTGGCCTTCATTGTCTTTTATTCACTCTTTCTGCTTTCTCTGTATATAGAAATAAATATATGTATATACATTTTATACATTTATGTACATTTAAAATGTTTTATCGATTCTTTGTCCTTTTCATTTTGGTTGATCAATTTACATTTGTCTTGTAAGGTATTAAGACTGGTTCTAATCGGTTCAAAACTAAATTACTTTTCATAGTTTAATGATATTTGTTTCTAAGATATTTTCATCTAAATTATTTTTTCCTACTTGAGTTAGATAATTGTTCTGACACATCTTGACACATCTTAGTGCTCTTTTCATTTTGTTTGTTTGTTTTTCTTAAATATCCCAGAAAAGAAAATTCTTTGCTTTATTTGTTATGTCTCCATTTGATCCACTTTGTTTATTCTAATTCTTTAACTTGTGACTTCCCTCCTTTCTTTTATAAACTAAAGGTATTAATATATATTCCTTGATTTGGAGAACAAATATTTCTTTTTTTCACATTTCTTTTATTGCATTTATAAAACTCTGTCTTTTCTTTAATAGTCACATACCCTAGTTCAAAATTTCTCTCTCCTTGCTCTTTCGCTCGCTCCGCTCTCTCTCTCTCACACACATTCATGCTACTCATTAGGAGTTATGTACTTCATTCTGTAAAGTCTTGATGAGTTTTCATCATCTGATTCTAAACAATTTTCACCATCTGTCATTTAGAAAGAGAGACGGCTGTCTGTCTATTGTGAAAATCTTTCTATTTTTGCTCAATCACACTGAGGCAGACATAGTCTTATTACTTCAATTTACCATATGAGGAATATGATGATTAAGCAATTTGGTTTTGGCAGCATCTTTTGCTTATAGCAGAGCTGAAATGTAAAGTCAGTTCTTATGATTCTTAAGTCAGTGACCATTCTCTTATACATTTTTAAAAATAATTTCAATAATTTAGAATTTTCTGTAAGAGTGAAGAAATCATGTTACTTCTCTGGTTTGGTTTCTCTATCTGTGAAGTAAGGCAAAGTTATACTTCTTTAAATATTTTTTCAATAATTAGAGTGATGTTTCACAGATTTTACTTGTATCTACATCAATAACACTGGGTCATTTAATTAAAAGGACTCACAGGGTTCCATATTGTAAGACTTTTTCCTCTACTAATTTGGAAGATATGTTAAAAGTTTTAGACTATATTATGACACATAAATATAGTCTTTCTTCAAATTAGAAAAGACATGCTTCTGCAACTTGCCTATTGCCTATCCATTTCTTTAAAATCTTCTATGATTTTATTCTTGCATAGTTAACATATATTTTCCATTATGCTGCTTCTATTACAGTAATCTCCATTTGAAAAAAAATTACATAATTATAATAGTAACAAATATTTTCATTTTAATTATAAGTTTTATTATAAGTATTCATCAATTTTCTTGTATTCTGTGGTCTCAATGTTTGAAATTATTTTTATTAGTAATTTCATTGGTATATATTGGTACAATTATTTTGTCCAGAAATGGCTTCTAGGTATACGTGAGTGATACAGTTTCTGAGTTTGCATATCTGAAAATTTCCACTCCTGTTGAGGGACATCTTATTTTTTTAAAGAATTTTTTTTTTATTAACTTTATTTATTTAGTTTTTTTTTTTTTTTTTTTTTTTTTATTTTTTTTTACAAGGAACAGAGAGAGAAAAAGAGAAAGAAAGTGAGAAAGCAATGTCCGGGACTTGAACCGCTGTCTGCCATGTGGGATTCCAGCAGCCTTAACCACCATGCCACCTACTGGGCCCTAGGGACATTTTTTGATTGTAAAAATACTATTTTTAAATTTTTTGGGGGGGGAGGGACCAGCTGATGGTATAATGATTATTTTGGTGACCTCTCACGTAGTCAACTGCAGTTCAAATCCCAGACATGATGGCTTAAAACTCATGTTGGGTGAGTGTGCATGGGTGCCCAAGATCCTGAGAGGAGAATGGAGAAGAAGGGATTATGGTATGGTCATATCTCCTGGGGGATCATTTCTCAATATCTGTCTCTTATCTCTCTCTGTTTCTCTGATGAGTGCATGTGCCCTAAAGCAAAAATCTCTCTAAAAACTTTTTCTTTGGAATTTCATGACCATTATTCTATTGATTCAGATATACAGATGGGTTGAAATCTAGTCCTACTTGTTTTAATATTTGGCTTTGTTTTATTTCTGAAAGGTTATAGAATTTAAGGTAACTTGATCAGAGACATTCCTTTCCGAGTGTTCTCACTAAGTGTGGAGTCAGCCTTTTTTGTTTTGTTTCATTTTGATTTGGTTTGGTCTTAGAGATAGGTCTTTGTTCTGGTATATCTGTCTTCTCTTTTTCTTTCTTACTTTTTTTTTTTTTTTTTTTTTCAGGTTTTCACCTTAGGTCAAGAGAGAGAAAGAGAGAAACCATCCCTCCGGAGAAATGGCCATGCTGCAATCCCTCTTCCATTCTCAGGATTTTTCACATGCACATATCCATGTGGGGTGTGATTTTCAAGCCACCAGAAGCGGAACGCGAACAGTGGTTGACCATATGAGAATCCAGTGCCTTAACTAGCACACATCCAGGTGACCTCACTTCCCTTTTTTCGAATAATGCTACCTTTACATCAATCCAACCCATCTTCTATTCAGTCTCAGGTTTGGAATTCTGCTCTGTGCCTCGTGAATGCCTTTTTCCCTCTTCTAGCTCACTAACAGACTTCAGCTACATGCATTATGCATCCTATCATTATTTTTAAGAAATTTGACAAGCATGTATTTAATTTACAGAAACTTTTCATAGTAATTTGTTGTTGTTTTATGCATATGCTTTCCTTTAAGAATGCTTTTTAAATGCACACTGAAAATTTTCAATTCTCCTTTATTTGCTAACTAGTTTGGTGCCCTTGGAGTTATTCTCCTGCACACTTTTATCTAAAAAAATTTTTACATTGCAAATATTTGATATTGGTCACTGATTGATCTTATTTCTAAATAATCACCCAGACTGCTCAGAACTAGGAAAGGAGTGTGTTTTTTGAGCACAGAGGTGATACCACTGCTGATCTGTGTTTTTTAAATAGAAACAATGGGCAGAAGAGATTCTGTTCAGAGGCCATTGGTGGCTTGCTTTCCTGAACTCGTCTATTTTTCCTCCCAGTTTTACCATTTTTTTTTTTTTTTTGCTCGTGATATAAAAAATATTTGTTATTGAGAACATGAAATGTAACTGGCAAACGTGAACCCCAGGGCACTGTTTTTCCTCTTCTTTTCCTGTAGTGCATTCCTTAGGGAATTCCTTAGGGAATTTCTTCAAATGCAGGGGCTGAACAGTGAGGAGTTGGTCAGCACTTCTCTGCACATCTTTGGAGCTTTCTCTGAAAATCTTTTATGTTTCTTCCTCTCAGATATTCAGTCCTGTGATTTCTAGTTAGTTTGGCCTAGCCAAATTCTCAGTTCTGTCTTCTTAGCTTTTAGGAAGATTTTCTATTTTTTTTTCACTTTCCCTTCCCTTCCTAAGCTTTGACCTGGAGACTCTCTAGACAGGAAGGTGGGCTATCATGGGATTACCATGTTTGTTTCTCTTCTCTTGGGGACCCTGTGTTTCATATTGTTCAATGGCTGAAAACTTCCATTTCATATATTTTGTCTGTTTGTTTGTTTTCTTTCAGCTACTTAAAGCAGCAAGGCTAGTTTTTGGTTACACCAAAATGGCAGGAAAGTATTAAAAACCTTCCTCAGTATGGAATTCTGTGCATCTATTTTAGTAACATGAGTTACCTCTGACCTCCTCTCACACTTTCAGACTAGAATCCTATCTCTCTTTTATTTTATTATTTATTTATTTATTTATTTGAGAGGTTTTCGCTATAGGGTGCGTGCGCTCGCCAGACAGACAGAGAGAGACATAGAGACAGAAAGCGAGAAATCACCCCCCAGGGGGGATGGCCACGCCACAATCCCTTCTCCTCCATTCTCCTCTCTGGATCTTGGGCATGCACGCACATGCGCCCGGCATGAGTTTTAAGCCACCGGGTCTGGGACACGAACCGCGGTTGACTACGTGGGAGTCCAGTGATATAGCCATTACGCTAACTGCTGGTTTCCAGAATCCTATCTCTTGAGTCCCCCAGAGTAAAAGTATGAGTAACATAGAAGGATGGTATTTTTACTTACATAAGCTCATTTTTCTTTCATTCTTTGTTTCAAAGGTTTCATCATAGCTTTAATTATATGTCTGTTAGTGTGATTGATCAATTTCTTTCTCTTTCTGTGACTGTAATTCTAGTGGATCAAAGGTTAGAAAACTTTTCACACTTTCGTCTATCACTAATGCTATTAATGTGGTGGATAGGCTAAATTTTTATTTAAAATGCTAATAGGAGTTGTTCTGATTTAGCCTGGAGCTTATCCAGCATGCTTTCTACCCAACTCTGCTAACACACCACATTTGCAATAAGTGAAGTGATGGGTGACCAGTGCTCTAGTCTTTTTTGTTTGTCTGTTTTGTTTTATTCAGGGGAGCAAGAATTATTTAGCAGAAAGAGTAATTTTTTTCAACATTACCTCCTTTTGCCTACGTGCAGTTATAAATACTTCATTCATCTCTGTTAAGTTTTGCTGTCAACATAATCTAATCTATTTTATATATTCCTGAAATGTATCAGTGTCTCTAGTCTGCCATGGCAGCCTTCCTAGGTTTTAAACACTCTCATAGCTTTATCCTTTCTTTTTCTCTCTTTCGAAATGTCAAGAGTGTTTTGGAGGGAGGATCAGTATTATGTTTAGTTGGTATTGTTCAGACTGTGTTTTTATACTAATATCTTCTTATTTTACTTCAACTGACAGTCCAGGCCATGACCAAGAAAGGTGGTACAGATGGATCATGATAATCACAGAAACTGAATTCAGAAAAGGAGAACCTGAGTAAAGAATACTCATGGGAGAGAGTTTGGTCTGGAAGTGGAGGCTGCACCAATGTTGAGAGTCTGAGTAGGGTTTAGTCTAGTTTGGCAAGGAAAGAGGGTCCCAAAGACAGAGGCAGAAAAAACAGGCAGGTCTCCACAAGAGTTTTACAGTGAATCAGTTTCAAATAATCTGGTTGCAGGGTTCTGGGAGACAGTCAATGAAGAGTTTTAAACACACAGTGATGGAAGGTAACAATAAGCCTAAGCACCAGGCATGACGGCGTCTGCCCCAGGGCTTGGGTCTGGCTGAATCATGATCAGGGGGCTGCTGGTGAGGAAGAGAAAGAGGACGAGAAAGAGAAAGCCCTCCATCATGCCAGGACCTGGGAATTGGAAAGAATGAGACAAAGGGATAGAGTAGAAATGGACACAGGCAGCCTGACCCTAGGTATAGGTAGCCCAAGCAACTTGTGCCGCCCAGATGAACTGGACGTCTTTACTTATAGTACAAGGAGACATTACACATGTACGTTTCATGACACTTCATGGATTAGCCATTAACAAATCTATAAGAGATTAGTCACACCCAAGGCAAGGTGTATCCCTTGGCAGTAATCCCATCTAGAGTAAATCTCATCTTCCTTTCTAATGCAGAGAACTAGCTGTTAGGTATGGGGAAGGAGCTAAAGAACTTCTCCATAAGGAGTGCACCACCCAGAGTAGGCTAAAGAACCTTTCAGATGCAGAGCAGGGATTGGATTTTACTAATTGGGGTCAAGATGTTTCTTGAAGTCCATCAGATGTGGCTGTTGGAACGCCCCTAGTAATTTCCACCCTTGCTCTGTCTGCAGCCAAGGTCAGGGAAAGACAAGTTACAAGGTTCTGCCAAACCCCAAAAGAGCATGTGGTGTTTGCTC
>NW_006159882.1:1121091-1125390 GCF_000334495.1 Tupaia belangeri chinensis
AGAAAGAGAAAGCCCTCCATCATGCCAGGACCTGGGAATTGGAAAGAATGAGACAAAGGGATAGAGTAGAAATGGACACAGGCAGCCTGACCCTAGGTATAGGTAGCCCAAGCAACTTGTGCCGCCCAGATGAACTGGACGTCTTTACTTATAGTACAAGGAGACATTACACATGTACGTTTCATGACACTTCATGGATTAGTTGCCAGGTTACAGACAATAAGAAGCCGTTAACAAATCTATAAGGGATTAGTCACACCCAAGGCAAGGTGTATCCCTTGGTGGTAATCCCATCTAGAGTAAATCTCATCTTCCTTTCTAATGCAGAGAACTAGCTGTTAGGTGTGGGGAAGGAGCTAAAGAACTTCTCTATAAGGAGTGTGCCACCACACCCAGAGAAGTCTAAAGAACCTTTCAGATGCAGAGCAGGGATTGGATTTTACTAATTGGGGTCAAGATGTTTCTTGAAGTCCATCAGATGTGTCTGTTGGAACGCCCCTAGTAATTTCCTTTCCACCCTTGTCTGCAGCCAAGGTCAGGGAAAGACAAGTTACAAGGTTCTGCCAAACCCCAAAAGAGCATGTGGTGTTTGCTCAGCACATGTCCCCACACCTCAGACTTTCTCTTAAACGTGTCCCCACACAGGCACTTGGCTGTTGTGTCAGAAATGCATCAGGATTGAGGCAGTTGTTGACTCCAAGGTTAACCTGGGTGTTGTTTTTCTGGTGTTAAAGCGAACAGGATCAGTTTACACACCTGGGTATGTTAGGATGTGATTGGAGTTTGTTAGAATAAAGGAGTTCTTCTGTAGCTGAGGTGCGCAGTGATACTGAGAGAAAGCATAACGTGGGATCTCTGTGAGCAAGGCGAGTTGATAAGAGGATACAAAGACTCTAACCTTTCCCCTCAGGTGTTGAGACAAGAAATAACTCCTACATGAAAAGCTGGTTACTCTCCTTTTTCCTGGAAGATAATTTATATGTAGGGCAAAGAATAACTTCAAGTCTTCTGTTGGTGTGTAAAGGGCATGTGTGCTTGCTGGAGAAACAGAGAGAGAGACAGAGAGACAGAAAGCGAGAAATCACCCCCCAGGAGGGATGGCCATGCTGCAATCCCTTCTCCTCCATTTTCCTCTTGGGATCTTGGGCATGCACGCACATGCGCCTAGCGTGAGTTTTAAGCCACTAGATCTGGGACTCGAACTGTTTGACTACATGGGAATCCAGCGACATAGCCATTATGCTAACTGCTGGTCCCTTATTTATCAATTCTTATTTCTGAGAAAAAAGTTGGAGAGAATAATCATGGTCTTCTAAAGCTAATGAGAGGACTTTTCAAGGTTTTCTCTTCAGAAACCGCCCACTTTGCTTTCCATTGTGTTGGAACTATCTTGCAACTAGTTTAGTATTTTTTTTTTTTAAACATAGATCCTAGTGACCTACATATAAAAGAGATAAATCACAAATAAAATGTCTTCTGGGTGAGGTTTGAGAGAAAGAGATTATCTCTAGGTTTTTATTTTTTTTAATGCTTCTTAAAATAAAAACTAGAAAGAATGAAAGAAAGGTATAAAGAAGGGGTAGAAGAGAAAGAAAGAATCGATATTCATAGACTCTACCACTTACCTTGTTAGTGTACTAGAAAATTGCTAATAAAAACCTTCATTCATAATTTTCACATCTTCGAGGACAGTATTATTATAATATATTGTTATCCTTGCCCTTAGCTTCTCCATCTCAAAAATGGAAGTTAAGGGATTGTCCAAAGTCATATATTACTAGTGAACAAATATTTGGACACAGGTATTTTTAATTCCAAAGCATATGTATTTTACCAATTTTACTCAGTGTTTTATTATATCATAAAAGTTACAACTGTTCTTTTATTTATTTATTTATTTTTGGTATAGGGCACATGCACTTGCCTGAAAGACAGAGAGAGACAAAGTGACAGAAAGAGAGAGATCACCCCCCAGGGAGGATGGACACACTGCAATCCCTTCTCCTCCATTCTCCTCTCAGGATCTTGGGTACACCTACACACATCACTGGTGTGAGTTTAAGTCACCAGGTCTGGGACTCGAACCATGGTCGACTACATGGGAATCCAGTGATGTAGCCTTTATACTGTCTACTGGTCCCACAACTCTTCTTAATTAATACTTCTCATTTGTGAAAAAATAAGGATATACAGTGAGAGCTAAAGAGCACTTTTTATTTGTGTGACCAGATTCCAGTTACTTAACTATTTTTTAGTTTTTAAATTGCCAGAGGGCAAGTATGCTTGCCAGGGAGAGGCTGGAGGAGGAGAAAGCACCCCCAGTGGGGCATTTCCACACCTCACTTATTCTCCTCCATTTCTCTATTCTGTTAGATTTTAAGGCATGCATGCACATGCACCCTGAGTGTTTTTCAAGCCTCTAAGTCTGGTATTCAGATTGTGTGGTTGGCCACGTGTGATCTGGCTCTCTTAACCACTAGACTATGGGGCCAGCCTAATAATTTAACTATATGTGTTGTAATTCCCTCAGTCTCTAAAATGGAGATTATACTATCACCGATAGCATAGTGTGGTTATGAGATGAGCTGAATTAATGTATATAAAAGATAATATAATGATTCCTATTAAATAGTTAAGTACTAGTTAAATATTATCATGTATGCTATTATCTGATATTTTATAAGGGATGATGAATCCATAAATTAGATCCCCATAAAATAAGATTCATTAAAAAATACTATTACTCATATTGAGATTATAATGAAAAAAATAAAAGAACACCTTATGAAAGAAATGAAATTTGTATCTGGTCATCTCAGTATGTTAGCATTTATTGTAGTTATTGTGGCTTGTACCTTGGTCTATATCGGAGACTTTGTCTTTATGGTCTGGAACTCTTTCTTTAGCATGATCCAATCTACTGTTAATTCTTTCAAGGAAATTATGATTTCTTGTATTGTAGTCTTCATTTCCAGTTCTGTCTGATTCTTTTTTAAGGTATCTATCTCTATGGGATTTCTCTTCCATATCATGGAATGATTTTCTTATTTCCTGCAATTGACTTTCTGCTGTTTCTTGCATCTCATTGACTTTTGTCACAACGAATGTTCAGAATTCTTTTCTGACATTTACATGAATTCTTTATGCTGTCTATTGTTCTTGATGTGATTATTTGTTCCCTTGGGGTTTGAGTTATTTTCTTATGTTTCTTTTTTCTCTGCACTGGTTTTTGATCATAGGATGCAGTATTTATTTCTTCTTATTTTTGGAGTAGATTCTGTAGTATTAGAAGAGAGAGTATCACCCTTAGATCCCAGGTGTGTTTCTGTTAATGAGAGAACAGCAACAACAAGAACAACAACAAAACAATGACAAAAATGGCTAATAAAATGGCAAGCATATGTTTGTTAATTTTGATAATAATGTTGAATGTTAATGGATTAAATTCTCCAATTAAAAGGTAATGAATGGGGGAAAAAACAACAGGGTTCCTTTACATGTTGCTTACAAAAAAAAAAAAAAAACCCTCACTGATAAAGACATACATAAAGTAACAGTGAAGAGCTGAAAGTAGATTTTCTTTGCAAAGGGACCAGCAGTTAACGTAATGGCTATGTCGCTGGACTCCCATGTAGTCTACCGTGGTTCACGTCGTGGACCCGGTGGCTTAAATCTCACACCGGGCGCGTGTGCGTGCGTGCCCAAGATCCCGAGAGGAGAATGGAGGAGAAGGGATTGCGGCGTTGCCATCCCCCGTGGGTGGGTGATTTCTCACTTTCTTTCTGTCTCTCTGTCTGTCTAGTGAGTGAGTGCATGTGCCCTAGGAGAAAAAAACTCCCCCCCAAAAAAGAAAAGTTTTGTATAATTTAGAAGTGAAGCCATTTGGATCTGGACTTTTATTTGTTTGGAGACTATTTATTACTGATTCAATCTTGTTGCTTATAATTGGTCTATTCAGAATTTCTATTTCTTTCTGGTACAATTTTGGTAAATCATATGCATCCATAAATTTTTCAATCTCATCTTGTTGGTATATAATTACTTGTACTATTTTATCATGACCATTTATAGTCTGTTATGTCTGTTGTAATATCATCTGTTTCATTGCTGATTTGATTTATCTAATTCCTTTTGCTATTCTTATTTATTAATCTATCTTACAGTATGTCAATTTTGTTTATTTTTCTCAAAGAACAAACTTTTGGTTTTATTTTTAATTTTTTTTATAATTTCATTTATTTCTGCTCTAATCTTTTTTTTTTTTTTTTTTTTTTTTTAGATTTTTTTTGTTTTAGGGGG
>NW_006159882.1:1125507-1147989 GCF_000334495.1 Tupaia belangeri chinensis
GCACACACACATGCCTGGTGTGAGTTTAAGCCACCAGTTCCGGGACTTGAACCACGGTCGACTATGTGAGAGTCCAGTGACATAGCCATTACACTAACTGCTGGTCTCCAAACCTTTATCATTTCTTTTCTTCTGGTGTTCGTTGTTGTTGTCATTATTGTTTTCCCAGTTCCTTGAGATGTATTGTTTGGTTGTCTGTTTGTTTTTCTATTTTATTTATTTATTTATTGGTGGGCACTAATTGCTATGAACTTGGCTCTAATCCTGATTTTTTTTTTTTTTTTTTCCCTTGGAGAGATTTTCACTGTAGGGCGCGTGCGCTCGCCAGACAGATAGAGAGAGACATAGAGACAGAAAGCGAGAAATCACCCCCCAGGGGGGATGGTCACGCCTCAATCCCTTCTCCTCCATTCTCCTCTCGGGATCTTGGGCACGCACGCACACGCGCCCGGCGTGAGTTTTAAGCCACCGGGTCCGGGACACGAACCGTGGTCGACTACGTGGGAGTCCAGCGACATAGCCATTACGCTAACTGCTGGTTCCCTCTAATCCTGATTTTGCTGAGTCCCATAGGTTATGAATTCTCATTTGTTGGTTAGAATCAGTTTCGATGACTCTTGATTTCATTCTTAATTTCTTCAGTAGTTGTGAAATCGTTCAGGAGTAGGTTGTTCAGTTCTCATGAGTTTGAGTATTTTTGAGAATCCTTTTCATAGTTTCTTTTAATTTTGATTCTGTTATATTCATAAATGATGCTAGATAGTGTTTCTATCCATTTGAATTTGTAAAGGCTTGTTTTATCCCCTATCATGTGGTCCATCTTCAAAAATATTCTACGTGGGGTGACAAAAATGTGTATTTTGTGATGAGTGAAATTTTCTATAGATGTCTGTCAAACCCATTGATTTATGATATTATTTAGATCTTGTACCTATCTGCTTATTTTTTTGTATAGATGGTCTGTCACACTGGAGGGCACACTGTAGTGTTGAGGTCCCAATAATAAATAATAAAATAATAATAATCTCAATAATAATAAATAATAAATAAATAAATAAATACAATACCAAAAAATAGACTTAACCAAAGAAGTGAAGGGCTTTATGGAAAACTATGAAAAACTTAAAAGAGCAAATAAAATCAATACAAAAATTTGGAAAAACAGCCCATGTTGCTGAATGGGAAAAATTAATGCAGTCAATCCTACTCGAATTACCCTACAAATTCAATAAAATTTCCATCAAATTACCAGAGATATTCTTCACAGAAATAGAAAACAACAATCATAAAATTTGTCTAGAATCATAAAAGTTTCCATATCACCAAAGCAACACTGTTCAAGAAGAGTAAAATAGGAAGCATCTCTGTTCTTGAACCTGAAATACATTACAAAGCTGTGATAATCAAAACAGTGTGGTATTAGCACAAAAAACAGGCAGGTAGACCAATGGAACAAAATTAAGAACTCTAAAACATACAGCCAACTAATTTTCATCAACCCAATGGGGAAAAAAAAAATCTCTTCAGTAAATGGTGCTGGAAAAACTGGTTATACACCTGCATAGAAATAAATGGTGCTGGAAAAACTGGTTATACACCTGCAGAGAAATAAAATTGGAGCCCAATCTATCACCATTAACAAAAATCAACTCAAAATAGATAAAATATCTAAACATAAATTCCAAGAACAGATGAGTAGATTGAAAAACTGTGGCCTATGTACTCTATGGAGTATTACTGAACCATAAAAACAGTGAGGCCCACTGACATTTGATACAACAATGAATGCATATAGAAGCTGTTGTATACCACTCACCAAAAAGTAGATACAAAAAGAGGAACAGATTTAAGGAATGTTACAAGACACACACAAATGTGCACACGCACACACACACACAAACACGTACAGGCTTATAATCAAATAGATGGATAGATGGCATCAATACATCTTTCTTTTATTTTCTTTTTTAAGGTTTTTGCCATAGGGCAGATGCATTCATCAGAAAGAAACAGAGAAAGACAATGAGGAAGAAAGAGAGAAGAAACCTCCCAAGGGGGATGGCTATGATACAATCCTTTCTTCTCTATTCTCCTCCTGGGATTTTAGGCATGTATGCACATGCACCCAGAATGATTTTCAAACCACCAGGTCTTGGACATGAACTGTGGTTGATCATGTGGAAGTCCAGTGCCTTAACCACTATGCCACCTGCTGGTCACTCAATACATCTTTCAACACTGTAGAAAATAATGGAATATTATTTAATAAAGAAAGTACACATGAAAATAACTATACAAGTATCAGGAAAATTAACTATACAAGTGTCAGGAAAAATTAAGCAGAGTAGGAAATGATTAATTCTAACTAGATGCTAAATTAAAAATAGATCGAGGGACCAGCAGTTAGCGTAATGGCTATGTCGCTGAACTCCCATGTAGCTGACTGCGATTCGAGTCATGGACTCGGTGGCTTAAACTCACGCTGGGCATGTGTGCGTGTGTGCCCAAGATCTCTAGAGGAGAATGGAGGAGAAGGGATTGCGGCATGGCCATCTCCCCTGGGAGGTGATTTCTTACTTTCTATCTCTCTGTCTCTCTCTGTCTTTCTGGCGAACACATGTGCCCTATAGCAAAAACCTCTCCAAAAAAAAAAAAAAAAAATTCGGGAGGGGGGGGCAATTGGCGTAATGGACTCTTATGTGGTCAACAGCGGTTTGAGTCCTGGACCCGGTGGCTTAAACTCAAGCTAGGTGTGTGCTTATGCATGTCCAAGATCCCAAGAGGAAAATGAAGGGATTGCAGCGTGGCTATCCTCCCTTGAAGGGAGTGTGTGATTTCTCACTTTCTTTCTCTCTGTCTCTCTGGCGAGCACATGTGCCCTATAGCAAAAACCTCTCAAAAAAAAAATTGAAAAAAGAGAAGGAAGATTTAATTTTGGTATTAAAGAAGGAATAAAACTAACATCAGTTAACAAGATGAGGAAATGTTGGGCCAGCAGATGGCACGGTGGTTAAGGCACTGGATCGCATATGGCAAACTCCACAGCTGGAGTCTAGACCGTGTGGCTTGAGAAACACACTAGGTGCGTGTGCATGCATGCCAGAAGCCCAGGAGCAGAATGGAGGAGGAGGGATTATGGTATGGTCATTCCTCTTGGGTAGGTGATTTCTCACTTTCTTTCTCTGTCTCTCTCCAGTAAGTGCCTGTGCCCTATGGAAAAAATTTAAAAAACAAACAAACAAACCAAACACAAGCAAAAAACCCCAAAGATGAGTAAATGTTATATATACAGATATAAAGAAGGGAATAGATAAGGGGACCCTTATAAGCTGAATATCTCTATCCCTCTAAAATTCACATCAGTAATCTTAACCTCCAGCATTTGAAAATTCATCAGGTCATGAAGGAAGAACCCTCATACATAGGAATAGTGCACTTATAATGGGACCCCAGAGAGTTATCTCCCTTTCCACTATGTAAGGACAGTATGAGAAGTCAGTTTTCTGCACCCTGAAGTAAGCCCTCCCTAGAAGCTGACTATGCTGGTACCATCTCTGACTTTCAGCCTCCAAAATGGTAAGAAATAAATGTCTGCTGTTGATAAACTGCCCAATTTAAGGTATTTTGTTATAGCAGCTTGAGATAAGATAGTGAACACTTACTAGTGGTTGAAACATAATTTGTGAAGGAGATAAAAAATAAAACATTAAAATCAGATTGTAGTATTCAGGACTTTTAACACTACATTAAGGAATTCAGGTATTATTTTTTAGTTAATGGAAAACATTTGAAGTTGAGTATGCTGATTCAAAAGTATTTGAAGAAAATCACTCTAGGCAGTTCAAAGCATGACAGGATAAGGTAAAGTGAAATAAATAAGAGATGGAAGATAAGAGAAAAAAGCAAGAGAAAAATCTCACAAATATTTCTCGGTTGACTAATGTTATAGAGATAGGAAGCAAATGAGTAATATAGGAAAAAGTATTTGGAAACTATTTTGGCATCTATTGTTAACACCTTCAGCAGGTATTGGGAAAGATAGATCGAAAACTCATGAAAAAAAGTCAGTCTTAGAGATCTAACTTTGGATAAAAAGAGTTTTATAAAATAGACGAGTTAGCAACCTGGCCCAGAGAGGCAATGCGGTGCAAAAATAGCAAACACCTTGATTAAAAACTTGTAGGAATTCCTATCATATAAGCTGAAAAGTGTGAAAGATCAATCTGAAAATTATAAATTGTCCCAGTATAGTAAACTATCATTCAAATCAGGCAAAAGGGAAAAAAAAATGTGGAAAAAAGGTGTGATCATTAAGGAGAGGCAACATCTGCTATAGAACGGGCTACGAAGAGTTGGTTTCCCAGGCTGTCTCTTCCCATCCCACTGTTTCAAGAGCTTCCTTCCCAGAGATACATTCCCTCAGGAGGAGGAGGACAGCTTCCTAAGTAGCGGAGAAACCTGTAAGTGCAAACTCCAGTGTCAAATGCCACGGAACGGGGTCAATTAGCTAGAACGGGGAGACGACTTTAAACATTATGATGTTTGAGTAGAAATTTTTTTAAGAGGCACTTTCTTTCTCGTGCGTGCGCTCTCCAGACAGACAGAGAGAGACAGAGAGATAGAAAGCAAGAAATCACCCCCCAGGGGGGGATGGCCACACTGCAATCCCTTCTCCTCCATTCTCCTCTAGGGATTTTGGACACGCCGGCACACGCGCCTGGCGTGAGTTTAAGCCACTGGGTCCAGGACGCGAACCGCAGTTGACTACGTAGGAGTCCAGCGACATAGCCATTATACTAACTGCTGGTCCTTGAGTAGAAATTTTTAAGATTATGGATAGTAGAGGAAAAGAATGCTGAGATGAAGAAAGCAGTACAATAAGAAAGTTCCTAGAGAGCTGGGACAAAAGGGGATCAGCTGAGTATGTACAGGGAAGAGCATTTTCTGAAAGGTAAAAAGAAAAAATAATAAATAAACCTGAATTCCCCCCCTCAAAAAAAAAAAAAAAAAAGACAAAGTTGAGCATACTAGCATACTAAGAAATAAATTATCTTTTGAGAACTATGCTAGGGACACAGATTTAGTAATCATCAGTGTGTAGAATCTAGACTTTAGTTATTTATTAAAGCCATGGATATAAAAGAAATTCTTTACAAAATATATGTAGAGCGAAAAGAATAAGAACTGAAAAAAAGCAAAGATTCACTTTCATAAATAGGATGAGCGTTTAAGATCAGTTGGCTAATACAATAATGTTTGCTACACTGGAATAGGAATACTGTAGTAGATGTTGTGAGGTGGATAATTCACTTCTCTTTCTTTTTTGTCCGGTTATTTCTTCTGAATTAAAAAAATATAATGTAAAGCAATATTTACATTTTGTAATTCTACAGTCTAAAGAGCCTAGATTTATTTGAGGACAGTTACAAATATCTATTATAGTGTAGAACGCAGTGTATTGGACTAATGAAAGGAGGAGAGAAAGCATGTGTAAGAGGTAGCATAGTAAAAATGCATCATATATATACATATATATGTTTGTGTGTGTAACACACATAGACATAAAATCTTTGGGGACATTTTTAAATATTTCCAAATAGTTTACTGACATTTAAAAAAGTCCCAAAGAATATTGCCTAAATTAGCTTGCCGTCTTTGAAAATTCTAGCGCTGTCTTTGAAAATTTCAGTAGTTTGGAAAAAGCAATGTCATCTCCAGCATTCCCCATAGTAGTTACTCCCACAAATATTTTTTGTTTTAATATGGTCATAATCTAAGGGCAGAAAAGAAGACTGGGAAAATATGACTCCAGTTTCTCCCTTTTCATAGTGGGTAAAACTGTAGAGACTTCAAATTCAACTTTCTTGCTTGGGCCAGCTCATCTCAAAGCAGACACACAAATGAACAGAGATGGCAAACTGGTTATCAAAAACAATTTTATATAAAATCATGCCCCTGAACAGATTTGGGAATTGTTTTGACAGGAAGCCAGCAGATGGCAAAATGTAACCATTTTTCTGGACTCCCACATGGCCAACTATGGTTCAAGTTCTGGACCTGGTAGCTTGAAAATCACGCAGGGTGCATGTGAATGCATGCCCAAAATCTCAGGAAAATATTATAGGAGAAGGGATTTCAGTGTGGCTATCCACCCTGGGGGTGGGGGTATGATCTCTCATTTTCCCTCTCACTGTCTCTGTCTCTCTCATTTTCCAGCTAGTGCAGGCGCCCTATGGCAAAACAAACAAACAAACAAAAACCTCTAAAAACAAAAGAAAACAAAGCTTTCAATGAATGTTTATTGATTTTTCATGTACTGTGATCCCTGAAGGCTGTGAGTTATCTGGGGGAGGAGGGTTTCGAAACTAGTAAATTCTGAGATGAAATTCTACCTGCCGCTTACCTGTTGATGTGAACCAGTCCAAGGTACTTAACTTCTGTGAGACTCAGATGCATCATGTGTATGAAGTGCATAATAACACTCAACTCATATTATTATACCTTTTAAACAAGCCCCCAGCTCAGAATCTAATATGTGCACACAGAAGTATGTAGTCTTCCTCTCCGATCTAGACATTGGCTCTGGTGCTCAATGATCATGCTATCTCAGAGGCAACTGCTGTCTTGATTATTACTCAGGAACACACATGAGAAGAACAAAAAGTAAAATTGATTGAAACGAATATGTGGAATTAGCACATATATCTTCTTCACCAGGTGTTATTTAATTAAACTGAAAAAAAAAAACCCTCTAGATTAATCCACATGTTTAAGGAAAGGGGCAAAATATTCATACCAACAATAAACAAAAACAAGCATATGAAAAGATGCTACACACCATATGTCATTAGGGAACTGTAAAATAAAACACCAAGGTAATACTGCACTTATTTGAATGGCCAAAATCCAGGACACTGACAATAGCAGACGGTGGTGAGGATGTGGAACAACTGGAGCTCTTACTACTTGCGGACATAAATGTAAATGGTGCAGTCACTTTGGAAGACATTTTGGCAGTTTGTTATAAAACCAAGCATATTTTTACTATATAATTCATTGTTGCAGTTATGGGTTTTATTTATTTATTTTTTTGATATTTACCTAACTGATTTTGGATTATGTCGACACAAAAATTATAATTGCCAAAATTTGAAAGGGTGCAAGATGTCTTTCAGCAGGTTAAAGGAACTGTGGTATTTTCAGATGTCTTAATTCATTTTCTGCTGCATAACAGAATACCTGAGATTGGGCAATTGTAAACAATAGAATTTGATTTCTTTTAATAGTCCTGGAGGCTGGGAAATCCCAGACATAGTTCCTGGATCTAGCAATGGACTTTATGCTGCATCATTCCATAGCAGAATGAGGAATGGCAAGTAAAGGCATGAAGGAGAAAAAGAAAGAGGGCCAAATGGATCCTTTTGTCAGGAGCTCACTTCTGCTATGATTAACCCACATTCTCATGTTATTTCATTCATGATCCCTCACTACTCACTCAACCCACAAAGCTCTCACCTCCTAATACTGATATAATGGCATTTAAACTGCAAGGAACATAAGCTTTGGAGGGGAAATTTAAACCATAGCACCAAAAAATGGAGTACTACTCATCAATAAAAAGAAATGAGCTATCAAGCCATGGAAAAATGTAGAAGACTTTAAATGTTTATTAGTAACTGATACAGACCAATCTGAAAAGGTTACATACTATATGATCCAAATCTATGAGATTTTTAGAACATGAGAATAGTCTGTAGGATACTCTAATGTTGGATACATGCTATTTTGTATTTGTCCAAACTTGAAGAATATACATCGAAGGTGAACCCTACTGTAGACTAGGGACTTTGAGTAGCAATAATGTGCCAATGTATTTTTATTGATGTTACAAAGGTCACACCAAGAGATAGAGAATATGAAAGAACCAGCAATGGCTACTCTGAGACAAAAGTGATTCTATATGGACAATCAAGCGATACTAATGTTATTGAGTATTTACCTAAATTTTCTTGTGAAGCCTCCACTGGTTTGGCAAAATATCACTTTGGTTTATTTTTCTTATTTTCTCTGTTTTATTCCTTTTCCCCCTTTATTTTTGTTGCCCTAGGATTGCAAATCTTCCTCATTCTGTTGCTCCATCAAAAAAAAAAAAAAGTTTGTGTACAAACTTTGCCTTAAGATAAAAGAGCCTGTCTAAAAAAAGTCATATTTTCTCAGTAGGTTAGAGCATTTAAATTACTAATATAAATATGTCGTATGTGCCACAGATCGCCAGTTCCATGACATATTAATAAGTGCTACTCATTAAAGGGCTCTGCAGCCAATGGTGTTTGGAAAATGTTGGGTAAACAAGTCTAGTCAAGTTTCTTTTCTTTTTTGAAAAACTCAATATGCTTAAATATGTTGCTTTTTTTTTTTTTTTTAGCATCGACTGACACTAGTATATCTGGAGCACATTATAAAATGATTTTTTAAAAATCCCTCAAATTTCCACAAGTGTGGTATATATAAACGTGTGTCCTTTATTGCTGGATTGTTAAGTTTTTAGAATAAAGCAAAAAGGAAAAAAAGTGTCCAGCAGTTGGTGTAGCAGTTATGTTGCTGTGCTCCCACATGGCTGACCAAGTTTAAGTCCCAGAACTGGTGGCTTGAAACTTATGCTGGGCATGTGTGTGTGTGTGCATGTGTGCCCCAAATCCCAGAAGGAGACTAGAGGAGAAGTGATTGTGGTGTGGTTATCCCCCTGGAGGGTGATTTTTCACTTTCCTGCTCACTGTCTTGGTCTCTCTCTGGAGAGTGCATGTGTCCTAAGGCAAAAACCCCTACAAAAGAAAGAAGAGGAAAAAAAGAATATAGATTTGTTGGTTGGGGGAATAAAATATTAAAAGTATTGGCATTTGGGGGCAGATGGTGACACATCAGTGATGCAGTTCTCTATAAGGTTAACCCAGCAAGGAAACCCACATGGAAAGGCTGTAGTTTGTATCTGTAGACCTCCATGAATACTCAAGCACACGTCTGTGATCAAGAGTTGGCTCAGTGTGGGAATGTATAACAGTATCAGGACATTGTTGAAGCTGCTCGTTCTGTTTCTCTCTCTGTGAGTCTCTCTTGCTCATGGAAGAAAGAAATACATAAACTTAAAAATACTGCCAACTAATTCTGTTTTTAAAAAATCATTGAATGGGGAGGCAGTAGGTGGTGTGGTGGTTAAAGTGCTGGACTCCCACCTGGCCTGCCATGGTTGGAGTCCCAGACCAGTGACACTCATGCTGGGCACCCATGTGTGCCTGCCAAAAATCCCAGGAGAATAGAGGAGAAAGGATTGCATTGTGGCCACCCTACTACTAGGGGGATGAGGGGGAGTGTAATTTCTCTCTGGTGAGTGTATGCACCCTATGGCAAAAATTTAAAAAAAAAAAAAGTTACTGCATGGTCCAAAGGAAATGAATCTGTAATCTACTCAGAGCTAATGATTTGGAACAATGTTTAAACTAGCCTTGGAGTATGTTGATCAATAGACTATGATCAAGACACTGAAGCTGGATGGAAAAAGGATAAAATAAATATTTCCTACCTTTAAGAAGTTTACAATCTATTTTGAGAAAGAAATAGTTGTACATACATTTAAATCTGAGAGTTTCACTTAGCATCAATACATTTAGGATATAATGCATGACAGGCAATGAATATTGTCTTTGATGAGCTCCCAGACAGTACAGGTAGTTGGGAACATAAACATGTAATGATGTATTAGTTTGAAAAATAAACTAAACCTGTCTAATACACTATAAGATACAAAAAACCCTGCTCTCTACAAACATATAAATTTTATAAATAATCTGGTCCTCGTGTATATTTTTAAATTTAATATAAGCTTACATACAGGTTAAATTTTATATGTAATTGTATAGACTTGCTTGTACACATTTCTTGGTGGATATCTGTTGAAAAACTAAAATTTTTCTTAGATGTGCCATCCTAGTTCATCAGGTTATCTATCTTTCACAATGTCTTTCATTAATTAGCCTTTGAGAATATACTGTTTAGCTTCTTTTGGAAGGCCTCTGCCTATTTTGACCATTGATAGAGAAAGCCATCGTAAAAATAGTATTAGGAAAAGGAGACTTTATTTACACAAATTTCTTATATAATAGAGAAATTACCTATATTGGAAGATATTTATAAAATATATTTTTAATGAATCTGAAAATAAGTTTAGTCTTTTGGCAATTATGTAAAATATTTTGAAAAGTCTCAAAAATTAAGAATTTTAATTTGGGTCTAATCTTTAGACTCTAAATTCTCTTGAATGAAAAAAATGAAAAGATAGATGTTACTGCAAACATGTTCTTAGATCTTCTTCTACTGTCAGAATAAAGACAAATGTTATATGATGACTTATGAAAAAACTTTAGGCTTAAGCAGAACCATAATATAGACACTTATCTTTCCACCATTGGAATCCTAATCCGAGGCACATTCTAAGACTCAGTAGAGGTTTATTTAGCTAAATATAAATATCATCACATTTCTCATTGGCCAGCTCACAAAATTTTGCATCTAAGCATTCCCACTGAAGTAACATTTCCCCAAGAGACTTGGTTCCTAGAAAGGTTAGTGCTAGTAGTATTATCAATACTCTTTCTTAATTATACCTTTAGTTTGTGGAGGTATATACAGTGCATTTTTCTGATAATCTCAGCATTGACTTCTTAAATAATTTGCTATCTTTGATCTGTCTGAAAATACAGTCCTAAAATGCACCAATTCTGCTACTTAGTGTATTAAATAACTATTGGGTTGTCGGAAAAGTCCTGACATATTTTTTTATGTAAAATGCATCAGGACTTTTCCGACAACCCAATAGTAAGTTGCGTACTTGTTTTAATACCTCCATTTTGAAATTAGCTAAAGATGAAATGAACGCTTATGCTTAGGTTTTATACCTAAATATTCTTCTTTTGTGCAATTGAAGTAAATATATTTAGCAAGGTGAATTCTTTTCATAGGAAAATGTTTTTTTAAAATGTCAAGTTGAAAATCTAATTTCTCCAACTATTACAATCTAGGAAAGTGGAGAAAAGATGAGGATGACAATGATTGATAATGGGTCTCAAAATCCACCTGTATGTAATGTGATGATAGGTGAATGACACCAAAGTTACAGGGCTTTTGTAAGTGAGTGATTATTGTCAGGTTACTCATTCATTAATTACTGCTTCACTAAAATATTTTAGCTGTATAGATTATGATCACTGTGATTTCACTAATTATTTGTCCAACATGGTTGACAGTGGTCTAGGAAGCATGTAGGCAGAATTCTAATATGGTGACCACAGGCTCTACTCTCTGGTGATAGTGTCATGATTACATTATACAAATTGATTTTGCAATTGCAATTGAAGTTATTAATCTGTTTACATCAAGGTAAAGATTTCAGCAGGCCTGACTTAATCACTTAAGTTCTTTAAAAGAAGAGCATTTTCACTGGCTGTCAGTACAAGAGAAGGAGAGATTCAAGGCTTGAAAGAGATTTGATGTAAGGAAAGTTCTATGTTGTTTAGATGGAGGGAGACTCTGAGCATCTTTCAGAGATGAGAGTAGTTCTTGGCTGACATCCAGCTAGGAAATGGAGATGTCATCCTACAAATCTAAGGAAGTACATTAACCCACAATAAGAATAAGCTTGGAAGAGAACTCTAAGTTGCAGTGAAAACACAGATTGACATCTAACTTCAACCTGATGAGAACCTGGTCAAACCATCTCAGATTTGTGTTTTCAGCCAATACAATTATGCTTGTGAGGCCGGCCCACACAGAAAGTTCCCAGGTTTGCATCCAAAGAACTCCCTGAATATGCCAGGAAAAAGCATGTTCATGATCTGGGGCTGGCTGAGGCTGGGAATAGATCATGGCATCAAGATCCAGTTGGGGCTGTTGTCTCTCTGTCTCTTTCTCTCTGCCTCTCTTGTTCATGGAAGAAATAAGTAATAATAAAAGCTGAAGTAAGAAATATGATTTAATACTAATTATTGTTTCTTTTAATTTTTTTTCAGATGTTTTTTGTCTTAAGGCATGTGTGATCACCAGAGAGAGAAAGACAGACACAGTGAGAGGGAAAGTGACAAATCATTCCCCAGAGGAGATGGCCATGCCACAATTCCTTCTCCCCTATTCTCATTCTAAGATCTTGGTCACGCATGCATGCCTGGTGTGATCTTGAAGTCACTGGGTCCAGAACCTGAACTGTGATCTGCCACGTGAGAGTCCAGTTACATAGCTGCTATGCCATCTGCTGGTCCCAAATTACCTTGTTATTAATATGGATACTACTTTATGACAAATCTCAAAGAGAAACAGCGGGTGGCTTCCCAGGTGTGTCTACTCAGCACACAGTATTTCTCTGGAGTAACCATGCTTTGTTGTAGCCCATGAGAGAGCAAATGTTATTATGGATTGAATCGTGTCCCAGAAATTCATATGTAGGGATACTAACCCCTTGTGTGACCATATTTGAAGAAAGGGACTTTAAAGAGACACTTAAGGTTAATGAGGTCATAAGAGCAAGGCCCTGATCCGACAGAATTGGTGACTTGGGTGCGTGCACACAGAAGAAAGGCTGAGGACACAGTGAAAACAATGGCTATCTGCAAACAAAACAGAGAGGCAGAGGAAACCAAAGCTGCTGATATACCTTAATCTTGAACTTCCGGCCTCCAGAACCAAATACGTTTCTTTTGTTTAAACCACCTAGTTTGCATGATCTGTTACAGCACCCTAGCAGACTAATACTGTAAAGAAAGGGAATTTGTCTTGTAGAAGCTCTTCTATTTAATCTGAGTTAAGGTTTATTCTACCATGTTTCATCCTCCCCGTACTTGAAAGGTTCCACCACGTTTTGGAGAGCAGCTAAGGATGTCATTTTCCATGATCTTTAGTGTTGAGTTTCATCAAAGTCTGGAAATGTTATTAGAGATGGAAATTTCAGATGTGTAGCTGGTTGGAAAAGATAAGCACATGGCCAAAGATAGGTGGCAGGCATATCCAGGCTAAATGAATATTGGGTCTTTCATATGTCAGTGTGTTATAGGAAATACAGCACTCCCGAAATTTGATTCTTATATGTATGTCCTGTACAATAGAGGAGGAGGAAAAGTTAGTACCTAAACTTTGTGGACTATTTTAACTGGTAGCCTAATACATATACCTTGTATTATTATATTTATTTTAATTATATTTAAATGAACTTATTTCACATTTATATAGAATAAATTCTTATACTTTTATTTTAAAAGTGAGAAAACTGAGGCCCATAGAGGTGATATTCCTTGCTTAATTTATTGATACTAAGGATTTGCCTTACCTAACTTCTTTGGCTTTGGAATTTGGTTCTTACCTTGTTTTAAAATCCAAGAATATTGGGGCCAGCAGATGGTGTAATGGCTACGTTGCTGGACTCCCATGTAGTCAACCATGGTTTGAGTCCCAGACCTGGAGGCTTAAACTCACGCCAGGCGTGTGTGCATGTGTGCCCAAGAACCCTACAGAAGAAAGGAGGAGAAGGGATTGTGGCGTGGCCATCCTCCCTGGTGGTGATTTCTCGCTTTCTGTTTCTCTGTCTCTCTCTCTGTCTTTCTGGCAAGTGCACAAACCCTATAGTAAAAACCTCTCCACCACCACCACCCCCCCCCCAAAAAAAAATAAAAACACAAGGATATTCTTATTATTCCATATTTATTCTCAATGCAAATATATCAGTAAAACTAGCAGGAGATATGACATTGAAAAACTGTACATTTCACATGACAGAAAAATTGAGTTATTTACCTTGCTTTCCCTAATATGGGATCTACTATCACAGATCTTGAATGGAATACAGTGTTTAGTATAAAAAGGGAAACCTGTGATGTTGACTTGAAAGTTAGCAGATGAAACCAATCATTTCCTTCCACTGAATTGTAAAAGGTCAGTTACCAAAGGGAAAAAGTTCAGCTGAGCCTTACATTTAGTGTAGCAATGCTTTAGCTGCATCAGATAAGCCTTAGTGGCTCTCTTTTGTCATTGATTTTCCTGAAAAGGTATATTAAATTCTAATATGTTTTAATTAAGAGGGAAAATATGATATTTGAAAAATGTAGGAGCCAGGAAAAAAGACTATGAACAAAAAATAATCATTGCAAATTAAAATAAGAAAAAATATATCAAGTATTTCTTTAGGCATGCAGGTAAACAAAAATTGTGAGACAGTTGTGGAGATCTCATCTTTAAAATGAAAGTAATTAACAACAAATAATGCAAATTTGGTGTCTGAGAATATAGCAGGAACAATATTACAACACACAGTCAGCTTTTGTCCCTTTTTGTCACTACAACTAGAAGCAAACATTACTGTTTCCTGGTTTGATGCCCAGTGAATAGGTGATAGCTCACAGTCCATCCAGAATCATTCATATGTAATCAGTAGGCACGATGCCTTATGTGACAGCTCTTCATTTAGTTTAATTTACTGTAACTCACATGTATTAATATCCTAGTGAGCTCCCTGGTGTCTCATTTCCTGGCAGTGTGTGTGTCTCATTTTCTCTGGATGAGATTCCCTTGTGAAATATTTGGGAACTCTATCATGGAAAGCATTGGGAAAGGAAAGATGCTGTTTGGAGGAGTAGTATTTTATATGGATGACTAGGTAATCTGTCACTCAATAGGTGATAAAAGCATGCAGTTTGGATAAATTGGTTAAATATTTATTGTAATATCTATAAAAGCATATTGTGTTGAAAATAAAACCATTGAATAAATGGAATACCATTTGCCTTTCTTACTATATTTCCTTCTTCAACCTCACAGATATTTATTGAGTTCATACTATGTTTAAGTGACAATGCTATGTTTTTTTATTTTTTAATTTGGCTATATATTGTGTGTACTCTCCAAAGTAAGACAGAGAGAGGCAAGTGAGACATCTTTCCCCTCACCCCCAACAGAGGTCATGGCCACACACCAGGCCCTTCTCTTCTTTCCTCCCCACTGGATTTTGGGCATACACAGACATGTGCCCAGTGAGATTTTCAATTCCCCCGGTCTGGATGTGAATTTCACAGTTGGCTGTGTGAGATCTAGCTGCCTTAACCTCCATACCACTTACTGTTTCGGTGCTAATTTAGAGATCTAAATTAATTGCAGGGAATCCTATTTTCACCAGTATAAAGGAATACACACTTCTCTGTAAATACCACTATGAATTCTTGATACATGACAGAGTTGCCTATTTTATTTTTATCAATATGGCTCATGAATTTTATTCTATGAAAAGTGCTGTATTCTATAAATGTTTTTACTCATTTTTTATGCTGAGCATATATCTGATTTTTTTAGTAGAATCCTCTTAAATCTATGTCCTTTTGAATCATCATCATCATTCTTTGAATACTTTATTATTGAAGACAGTAGAAAATATTTCCAGTTCATTTATTAATTTCCATGTCCCAGGCCTGGAATCAGCTTTTCTCCAGAAAAAATCTCTGACAACCTTTGAAGTAATGTGGTATTTAGAAACCAAGATCAGGATATGAGGTGTGCTTCTTACTTCCTATATGTTGCTTTGAGGCATTCTTAGTGAACAGAGAAAGAACATCGTTTTCACATCTGTCTATTTCTCTCATTTTTAAAAACCAAGAGTTTATATTGATACAGCAAATTCCCAAAAGTGGAAATTAGATTCTTCTTATCAATATATTTATTAATTTATTCAGGTCTAAAATACAGAGTTGTTTCAAAATGCTAAATCATTTTAGTACAAAGAAATAATTCATTATCTGTTTACAATTCTCTCTTGTTTACATGAAATTACATCCTTTTTTCCCCCATTTTTGATACTACAATCTTTTGTCCATTCCTCTGTTGGTGAACATTTAAATTATTTCCAATTTTTATTATTGTGAACAAAACTTCTACAAATGCTTGTGCACAAAACTTTCGTGAATACATATTTTAATTTTCTTAGATAAATATTAAGAATAGAATTATTTGCTTTATACAACAAGTATATATTCAATGATTTTTTTGTGTACTTATTTTTCATTAAGATGTCTTCTTTGCTAGGGTTTATTAAAGCCTTTTGTTTATTTTTTAAATCTATTATTGAGATGTAGTGCTTTATTTTAGAGAGACTTTCATTATAGGGTACATGGCTCGCCAGAGAGAAAGACAGAGACAGAGAGACAGAAAGAGTAAAATTACCTCCCACAGCGGGGCTGGCTATGCCTAAATCCCTCTTCTTCATTCTCCTCTTAGGATTTTGGGTACACATGCACATGTGCCCAGTGTTTTAAGCCACCAGATCTGGGACTCGAATTGCATGGGAGTCCAGCAATGGACCCACTAGCCTTCTGCTGGTCCCAAAATATAATGCTTTTTAAAAATTACATATGCTGTCTACGAATCATTCATCAGATAGATGTTTATATAAATTCTTACATTTTATGTTTTTTAATGATGAAAATTTTATATTTTGGCATGTTCTAATTTATCCATTTTTTTCATTTATTGCACTTTTTGTGTGTGTCCTAGTTAAGAGTTTTTACTTTATCTTTGAACTACTTCAAGTTTACTTTTAGGTATTATTTGAGCTAGTAATTGAGACTTTTTCTGCTTTTCTATGGCTATTCGGCTATTCTACCACCATTTGTTGAAAAAAATGTATTTTTTCCTGAATTTCGCTGACAATTTTATGGAAAATCAACTGACCATAAACACAATGCTATGTATAGACTCTTTGCTCTTTAAGATTTCTTGATTATTGTACATTTACTTTAAACCTATAATCAGTTTATTTTTCACTTTGCTCTTTCTCAGTATTATTTTGACTAACTTCAGTTCTTTGCTTTTACATATAAATATTTGAATATTTTTAACATTCTAATTATAGAATATTATAATTAGAATTATATAATAATAAGTTTAATTAATAATTAAGTGTATGTATTAATTTAATTAAATTATTAAAGTTAATAATTTAAATATTAGCAAATGAACTTAAATTCATTTTATTTAAAACATTTATATTTTAAATATTCATATTTTAAAAAGTGTACTTCTATTAAAAATTTGCACTTCTTAAGGCAGGTGTGGTGGTTAAGGGCACTAGACTTTCACATGACCAACCACAGTTCAAGGACAGGAACTGGTGACTTGCTTTCTCACTTTCTCTCTCTTTCTCTCTATATCTCTGTCCCTCTCTGGTCAAAATTAAAATAAATTAATCAATCAATTAATTAAATATTTTGTTTAGAAAAGTTCACTTCTCTAATAGATATTTATTTTGAGCATTTTTCATGTGTTTTTTATACCATCCAGATTTCTTTTTTAGTGAGTGTCTGTTCAAAATATTTTTCTTATTTTCTTTCTTTCTTTCTTTCTTTTTTTTTTTTTTTTGAGAGGTTTTTGCTATAGAGCACATGCGTTCGCCAGAAAGACAGAGAGAGACAGAGAGACAGAAAGCGAGAAATCACCCCCCAGGGGGGATGGCCACATTGCAATCCCTTCTACTCCCTTCTCCTCTAGGGATCTTAGGCATGCATGTCCATGTGCACAGGGCATTTTCCAAGCCACCAATGCTGGGGTTTTAACCATGGCAGACTCCTGACACAGTGCTTAACACTGTTTTATGGGACTAGTTTTACTCTCTCTTAAGACCAAAGAGTCTCTTAAGACACATCTGCTTGAGTAGACGTGTCCTACGCTACAAGAATTGGAGAATATCCTCATAGAAAAGCTGTGCAAATATGAGTCCTACCTAGTATAATGCCTCTTTTTCAAGGGTCAGGCTCTGTGCCTGTTTCTGCTTGCACTTGGTCATTTTTCAGTGTCTTTAGTCATTCTTTACATTTTATAACAAGCTTGTAATTATTATCTGTAAAAGCTAAATTTGATAGAAATGTTGCCACTGCTAGAATTAATACTATGTGAATATACAGAAGATATATTGGATTGTCAGGAAAGTCATGATGCATTTTCACACAGAAAAATACATCATGGTTTTCCCAGGGGTCTAATAAATATTTTTTTGAGGTGAATAATTTAATGTATATGTAAAAATTCTATTGGTACTACTTAAGTTTATTAAGAAAACCCTTATCAACATTTATGTTTGCTTTTTCTTTTGTGGACAGTTCTTAAATATTCTATCTAATTTTCTTTCTCTAAAGCTCTCTGTGTAATTTTAGTTCTCTCTCTCTGCTTTCTCTCTTTCATTTATACAAATCATTGCTATGTTATTTAGTTCATATGTGTACGTAATGGTTGGTACAGCTGTTCCAATATAATATAACACTCTTGCTTCTTCTCATTATATTTTTCTTGACTCCTACCTTTATATCAATATTTTGTACCTTTAATTTGTTATTCCATGATTTGTCATTGCTCATTTTTTTACTTAATATTTTTAGAAAACACTATTTCTTGAGGACACAGTGCTTTGTAACATGTTGACAGACGTGTTCTCACTTTAAACTTGTGAGGATTGCATGATAGTGCCAATTCATTGCTAAATCATCAGTTAAGCACTAACTTTAACGAAAGTGGCTTTTGCATAAGAGTAGGTAATGAGAATTACTTGCTTGAAAAATTTCGCTGTGTCAAAATATTAGGTTTCTTTAACTTTCAAATTTTCTGGAGTCAAAGTACATTTTCTTTGTATGTGTACCAACAATTCATTCTATATTATATACTATAATGATATCTTTTGTTTCACGTGTGGATGTGTCTACTTCTTTATAACATGTTGCTTAATGTAATATTATCAAAAATTATGAGGAATATAGATGCTTTATAGCACCTTATAGTTCAATAATTTTTATATCTCCAAAAGGCAAATAGAAATTTTCTTTACTTAGATGAGGGTCTACATATTATGTTGATTTTATGCAATCAAAGATGTTTAATGTAAGATCTTGAATTGAGTAAGTAGTACTTTATATCAGGGGATTTAAACAATCTAATTGGTAGATCTATTGCTTTTATTGGTATAGTTAGATTAAATTCTCTTATAATTATTATTCTTTCTATTGTAAAGGTAAAAGACTATAGGAAAATATTTGTCAGTGTGGTTTCTGTGAACAGACATATCTTAGAATGATGTTTGTATATATAATTCTCAGAGAATTAAGTGTTTTTGAGAAATTTTTCTTAGAGTAAGTGGGTCCTTGCTTTTCTTGATAAATATATATTTCTTAAGATTTAATCCTATGATCTGAATATCTCCTCCTAAATGTTTACAATTATCAAAATTTAAATTCATAACCATTCCTTTTTTTTGTTTTTAAATTTTCAGTGAATGTCCATGCTTATGGTAAAAACCCACTTAGCCCATGGGTAATTGTTGCTTCTTCTCCATTTCTTCCTCTTTCAGGATTTTAGGCACATAAATGTGTGCCCTTACCAGGCAAGTTTCTCCAACCTCCAGTTCTGGAACTTGAGTCCTGCAGTTGGTCACGTGGGACTCAGCTTTCTTAACCACCATGATATAGGCTAGCCATCTTTCTCTTTTTTTTCCCTTTAGTTTGTTTATATATTTCATGAGAGAGAGAAAATTGAAATAAAGGAAGAAAAGGAAAGAAAAAGAGAAGGAAAAGTAAAGAATAAGAAAGAACTAAAGAAAGAATAGGAAATTCTTTGGCCCAGCAGATGGCAGTGGTTGTGTGGCTGAACTCTCACATGGCCGACTGTGGTTCAAGACCCAGACCCAGTGACTTCATACTCATGCTTGGTGTGTTTGTGCCCAAATCCCGGGATGAGATTGGAGAAGGAATTTTGACACGACCATTCCCCCTGGGGGTGTTTCTCACTTTTCCTCTCACTGTCTCTTTCTCCCTTTCTCTCCAGTGAGAGTATAAGCCCTAAGGCAAAAGCCTTTCAAAAAATTAAAAAAAAATAAAAAAAGAAAGAAAGTAAGAAAGATAGAGAAAGTCTCATAACAAGAGTCCTCATTCTACAATCCACTGCTAGCTTCAGCCGGCCTGGGTTGTGAGCACATGTGCATATGGCCAGCATGCACAGGAGGCTCACATTCCTTAGCCTTCCCAGGTGGATGCAGTCTCACGGAGTGTTGCATTATGACTGCTCTGCCTGGCCCCAATCAGATCCTTTCTCATGGCACTGGAGGGTAAATAATGGTTCTGGAGAGAGGTTTTGTGGGACTGTGTTTACTATGCTCAAATGTGGAAAAGAAAAATACATACTGGAGGGGGCCAACAGGTGGCGGCATGGTTAAGGTGTTGGTTGACTGTGGCTGGAGTCCTGGACTTGGCAGCTTGAAAATCACACCGTGTGTGTGTGTGTGCCTGCCCAGAATCCTAGAGAGGAGAATGGAGGAGAAGGGATAGTAGTGTGGCCATCCCCCCAGGAGGTGGAGGTGGATTTCTTATTTTCCCTTTCACTGTTTCGCAACCTCTCTTCTCTGGTGAGTACATGCTCCCTATGGCAAAAACATTTAAACAAACAAACAAACATACATACTGGAGCAAAAATGCTATATTTTGCTTCCCTCGGCAATTTTTTCTTTCATTTTAATGTCAACAGAATCTAGCAATAAGACTGTTACTATCTGAAAATGTCTGTAATTCAACTCAAATTTATAAGATATGTTATAGGAAAAAATCTTACTTTCTTCCTCTTTTTTTTAATTTTTTTTTGAGGAGTTTTTGCTATAGGGCATGTGCACTCGCAAGACAGACAGAGAGAGACAGAGAGACAGAAAGTGAGAAATCACCCCCCAGGGGGGATGGCCACACCTCAATCCCTTCTCCTCCATTCTCCTCTCGGGATCTTGGGCACGAACGCACATGCACCGGGCATGAGTTTTAAGCCACCGAGTCCAGGACGTGAACAGCGGTCGACTACGTGGGAGTCCAGCGACATAGCTATTACGCTAACTGCTGGTCCCATTTTCTTCCTGTTTATAATTTAATAACTTTTCAAGTGGGTTCTTTCTTTTATTTTTCTGTTTTTTCACTAAGAAGCATATTTAATACAGTATTCACTTCTTTTAAATAGTCATATTAAAATATATTATTGGCATGGCTGATAATTTTAAGTTTATTTATTTCTTCCATAAAAAAGAGAGATGCACAAAAAGAGAGAGTTATGGAGAGAGAGGCATCCCCCAACAGGGTCTTTATGCCACAACTCACTCCCACCCAGTCTCTGCTGGTCCAGATCATAGGCATGTGCATGCCTGTCTGTGCATGTGCTCCTAGCATGTTCATGAAGGTCCCACATCAAACCCAGGATCTTTCCCTTGTGGGTATAGATGCATTATGGCTGTTCCACCATCTGCTGCCTGTAATTTATTAATTTCTGATGTATTATGCTCATTAATGAGAAATGTGACCAAATTTATGGAAATTTCAAAGTACCTCTGTTTGAGTACAAGACATCATGCTCCAATTTTTTTTTTTTGAGAGGTTTTTCGCTATAGGGCGCGTGTGCTTGTCAGACAGACAGAGAGAAACAGAGAGACAGAAAGAGAGAAGTCACCCCCCCAGGGGGGATGGCCACGCCGCAATCCCTTCTCCTCCATTCTCCTCTCGAGATCTTGGGCACGCACGCACACGTGCCCGGCGTGAGTTGTAAGCCACTGGGTCCGGGACACGAACCATGGTTGACTACGTGTAAGTCAAACGACATAGCCATTACGCTAACTGCTGGTTCCTCCAATATGTTTTTATTTTTGTTTTTAATTATGGACAAGTATGTATGCTTCTCAGAGTGAGATAGAGAAAGATAGGGGAAGAGGGAGGGCAAAAGCCCTTCCTGATAAGGATGGTCACGCTGCAATGTCTTCATCTCCATTTCTTCATTCTGTTGGGATTTTGGGGGTACCCATTTGCACTCATCTGGCATGTTTTACAAGTCACTGGGACTGCAAATCGAACCTTGCTTGGCTCTGTGAGATCCAGCTCCCTTAACCAATAGGCCATGGAGTTATTCCCATGATCCAATCTTTAACAATAAAGTGAAGGAATACAGCCTTGGGGGAAAACTATATTATTTTTATACAAATACAAATGAAAACTATATTATAGAAATAAATACATACATACATATACATATATATTATATACATATATAGTATCAAACTTCCAGGAGATATGGTAGGTTCCCGATTAAACAAGGTACTTGACTTAGAGGGATTAATAGCACTCTAACTATCAAGAGTTGAGTGGGCAATAAATCAAAATGGACAGAGAATGTTAGGTGACACTTGCTGACACATGTAATACACATTCCAAATACAACAGTACTTGTCTTAACCTTTTCTTTTTTTTTTGCCTAATACTCACTTCTAATTTGTGTACATCAAATCAATGAGATTCTACTCTGTATTTGAGTAGATTTTAAGAGGAAATTTGAATTTCTTCTTACTCTTACTCTCTCCGTGTCCTGTTCTCTTCATAAGCCCTCATCTCTTCAGCCTCTTTC